>NW_028248676.1:0-51257 GCF_964263255.1 Lissotriton vulgaris
CCATATCATACCTCGGCTGTGAGTGGGTCACTTGGCGCAGTGGACTCTCTCAGCGGGTTCGCTGAGACTCCAGAGTATAAATATTGGATCTTTCCCCAACAATGGGAGAATCAGTGCTTAGTCAAAGGTCACAAAGGACAGGGGGCTAGGTAGACTAACAAGAAAGGTGAGAGAAATCAGGGGAGAGGTGATAGGAGCTAGGGAGGTAGACAAAGAGAGAAAGAGTACTAAATGGGAACATATTAAATAATGAGATATATATTGCTGGCTATACCTGAAGGAATCGGAGCGCTTTACATGAGGAACAATAATGTTGCAATTTACATGTGTTAAAAGTTACCTAAGTATCAAGAAAAGCATTTAAAGAACATAGGGAACAAGGTAAATGGAGCAAAGAAGGTTAAGGGGATAGGGTAAAGGGGTAGGAGGAAGATAGGACGTAGAGACGAGGGGAAACTCTCCCCAAGGTCCAGCTGGGTAGGTGTAGGCATGGGGGGAGTCCACAACCCATCTCCTCTTTAGCTATATGGTAGCTCCACCGGGCATCAGCCAAATCGCTAGGTCCCCACAGTCTGGGGTAAGTTCCGCAGGTTCCAAGTCCTGATGTGCAGGCAGGTTAGGGGATAGGTTCAAGGTCTGGTCAATGTCCAATTGTTGTCCCAGGGAAGTAAAAACGGGTATGGGACCATTATGGAAGCCATCCTTGAGGTCATGCAGGGGAATGTACCGTACACTCGTACACTGGTGGCCATCCTACGGTCAGGCATCTGGCAGTTAAAGCCAATATCCAGGAAATCAACCCATTCCCAACATAAGGACACCCCTCCTAAACCTGAAACACCCTTCCATGTAATATCTGTTAGGTGCCTGCCCTGCCCAGTAGAAGCCCTTTCCCGAGAAAGTTCCCCGTGGCGGTGCATTAGGAGGCGAGCTTTGAGTCACATCCCATTGCACTTAACTTTTTGGACTACATAATTACCAATTTGGCTTGGACTTTATTTAGAGACATTAGTCTAGCTCTTCAATAAAATACTTTATTTAGATTTGACCACATTGCCCTGGATTTACTTTTCCTTAGTTATTGTTTGATTCCTAGCACTGTTGCAGTGTTAGATGTGAATTTCATATTTAACTTGATGGCAGGTTATACAATATATTTTTGAAAGTCTACTTTGCTATGTGCACACATCATTGTAATGGCCACTCGCATCACCTAATTGATGTGACATTTTTTTTTTGGATGTGTTACTACAGGTGTGTTTGTTTCACCTTGATTGCTAATCAGTATGGAAAGGTTTGTATCTATTGTACTTGACTCCTGTGCAGGAAGATAGGACGGAGAGACGAGGGGAAACTCTCCCCAAGGTCCAGCTGGGTAGGTGTAGGCATGGGGGGAGTCCACAACCCATCTCCTCTTTAGCTATATGGTAGCTCCACCGGGCATCAGCCAAATCGCTAGGTCCCCACAGTCTGGGGTAAGTTCCGCAGGTTCCAAGTCCTGATGTGCAGGCAGGTTAGGGGATAGGTTCAAGGTCTGGTCAATGTCCAATTGTTGTCCCAGGGAAGTAAAAACGGGTATGGGACCATTATGGAAGCCATCCTTGAGGTCATGCAGGGGACTGTACCGTACACTCGTACACTGGTGGCCATCCTACAGTCAGGCATCTGGCAGTTAAAGCCAATATCCAGGAAATCAACCCATTCCAGCGGCTGCCAGAAAATAACAAATCCAGCGGGCCCACACCTTCACACGCACAGACATGCACAAGCACACACCAATGTGAGCAAACACTCTCATATGCGCACACACACAAGCCTATAGAGAGAAAACATCCAAGAACACAAGCACACATAAAATCCCATGCTCTAATGCAAAAACACCCAAATACATGCACACACAAACACCATCACATGCACAAGCACACACAAATGTGCTCACACTCTCAAACATGCAGACACGCACACACACACAAGCACACATACAGAAACAATCAAAAACACAAGCGCACACATACAATTACATGCTCCAGAACACAAATACCCAAGGACGTACACACAAATACATGCACACACACCATCACACACACAGACATACACAAGCACACACAAATGTGCGCACACACTTTCATACGGGAACAGAGGGCGCATACAAGCACGCATACAGAAACATCCACACACACAAGCACACATACAATCCCATGCTCTAATAAAAAAAACACTCAAATACAAGCACACTCCATCACACGCACATACATAAGCACACATACAGAAATATCTGCCCGCACAAACACAAGCACACATAGAATCACATGCTCTAATACAAAAACACCCAAATACATGTCCACAACATCACACGCACAGACAAGCACAGGCACACACAAATGTGAACATAGTCTTTCATACACGCACAGGCGCACACATATATATGCGTCCGCACACACACCCTCATACACGCACAGACGCACACACATAAGCAATCCCATGACACATTTTTCAGGTACCCCCTCCAACAGCCAGATAAGTTGATCTTGTGGTCGACATGGTCAAGATTTCCTGAAGTTGATGGTGGACAGCTGCAATCTTTTATCTATGAGCTCACCAAAATTGAAGTAGGGTGGGTGGTCCGCTATGTAGTAGGTGGGAAGACCGCCAAAAAAGTGGTGGCAGGGCCATTTCTGTCAAGATCGTAAATAGGACCTTAGCAAAACAAATGGTCCCTGAAAAAATGCTAACAACTATGGCATTAAGCATTATTTTTAAAAATTCAAAGTCTACTGGAAAGCAACGTATTGACACTTGGATCAGTAAATTGGTAAATCTAGCACATATAGCTAAAACTTTTCTCAAGCTCGGTATTAACCAGTGATTTAAAGCAAGATGGTGAGCCCCAAACCCCGCAGAAAGTGAAGAGGGGGTCCCTGAGACTCCCACAGACATTCAGGGACTCCCATCCTCTGCACCACATGGGCTGAAGTGGCATATGTTACCTTACTGTTTATTACTACTTATTCAAATTTCTTTAGACTTTTATAAATTTACATAACTCTTAATAAACTGTTTTACTTTTTTATTTAAACTCCCCTTTATTGTATTTGTAATTCAAGATCATTTTCATTTCATCATACAGTGAATAGATCACAACAATGCTGTATTTAAAATATTGTATTATCTTCAATAATAGTGATTCACTCAATGAGTCTGTATGTTCATTTTTTTCTGCTACTATATGCTCTGTCTTTCTAATAGCTTTTCAATAGTGTTCTCATATTTTGACTTTATATGAGATAACCAATATTCAGCTATCTCATTTACCAGTAAAAAAAAATATTTCAAAGAAAATAAATCATTTTATTAACCTTGAAAGAGTATCATCGTTTTTTACGACTTCTAGGTCTCTGTCCTTTATTGTCCATATTTCAAGTTATGAGGCAAGAGAACATAAGTAGTTCAACGTTACACAGTTTTAATTATTTTAAGGAGATCTCCGGCACAAGCCTTTGAATAACCTTTTTCATTCTGGGATTAAATGCGTGGACTGGCTTAAGAAACATAACATACATATTGTCTTAGTAGAGTACAAGTGTGTCAAGCCTTCACTTGGAACGATCTTCAAACTCATTTGCTATGTTAGACTCACAGCCTAAAGTAATGATATATATATATATATATATATATATATATATATATATATATACATATATATATATATATATATATATATATATATATATATATATATATATATATATATATATTACCTACTGGCGGTCGCCAGTAGGTAGTTATAGTTAGGACCTAGTTTCCATAGGAAATCCTCAACATTCTATTTGGAATAACGTTGGCCCTGGTGGAAGAATCTTACCGAATTTCTCAAAGAAGATGGCTCGGTCCGCTGCGCTCCTTCCCTGAAAGTTTGGTGGGGATTGGTCAAGTGGGGGCTGAGATATAAGGGGGGTCCCAAAACTTGTTTTCTCCATGTTATTTTCCATAGGACCTTTAGACTCGGCTACAGGTCGAACGGCTGAATGGATTTATAAGAAATTTGCCAAAACTGTAGAGTCTTGTTCGCAGATTACGCTTTTTTTGGAATGGTGTAAATCCGTTCAGTAGTTGTTGAGAAAATTCAAGTTAAAGTCAATTATATATCTATAGGCGCGCACGCGTGCGCGCACCCTAGCGGCTGCGCGTGAGCGGAATTTTTTTTGGCTGCGTGACGTCTGTTAACGTTCGATTCGAAGGAAATCAGGAAGTTTTGTCTGCCATTTTGTCATTGCGAGTAAATATATTGTTCATTTGAAAGCGTTGAAACATGGATAGGGGAGAAGTTAGAGATTGTTTTGCTGCGTAGCTTTTCTCGGGGTGTGCAGTAATGCCCTTAAACGCGAAAAGATATAATTTTCCCCCCCAAAAAAATACGGGGTGCGCGCACCCGGTCGCGCACACCTATTCACAAGAGTGTGAAAATGGAGATAAATCACAAGTTTAAGTGCTTAGATATAAGGTGGCTCTGAAAAGAGCCCTTGTGTTAATTGAGTGTTTTCTGCATTTATAAGTAAGTACCGATGCAGAGCCTGATGTTGCAGAGGAAGATTCTGTTTCCCTCATTCGTGAAATGAACACCGTCTCTCCTATAGACGTCTTGCATGTGGTATCGCAAGTTGTTGTGGTAAATAGAACCCATGCTATAATCTCTGAGGAACGCAGAAACAGATTTATTTACATGTCTCCTTGCTTTCTCAAATTGTGCACAATGTTGATTGGACCAATTCCATTTCTGTCTTTGGCATATATTGGAATATACCAAGGCAGATCGAGGAAAAAGTGTCATCAATTGTCGAAAGGTGTCTTTTAGAAGCATTTCCAGACCTACCCCAGTGATTGTGCCTAGATCGTTCCCACCACAGTGCACAATTATAAGGTCTGGTTCTGGGAGATGCATAAAAGTTTTCACCAATGGAATCAATTGGTGACATTTCAATCCTCTTTTGGAAATCCATGTTATGTGTACATTTGGTAAGCTGAGGTTGCAAATTCGTCTGCTTACTGCATATTTTTCACTCCAGTGAATATAACTGTGTCCTATTAGCCAGACCTTCATTTTCAAGGGATTTGTAGTCGTCCTCCGATCGGTTCTGGAAGTGGAATGGGAGTTAGAAGTTGAAATTCTAAATAAAGAAAAAGGAAGAGGCTGGGTGTGGTTTAAAAAATAAAAATGATTGGTTGATTGTAACAAGTGGAGATTGAACAGTACGTTCCATGTTAATGTTTATGTTAAACGAAAAGTACTATTGGGTGTGAAAAAACAAGATATGTAACAGAGCTGTGTATTGGCAGGAGTTTCTGGAGGGAAAATAGTCTTCTTAGTTTGTTGTAGAACGTTAAGACATGAACTTTTGACCTGTGCCTTCAGCAAGGTGCAGAATGAGGTGTAACCATGGAAACAGCCGGAGATGGCAGTTGGTGATGGGTTCACTCTTTGGTGCCTCTGCAATGCATCTGAGTCTGTTCTCTGGTGGCAGGCGGAGAACTGTTTGTTATTGTGGAGATGAAAGGGTGATAAGGAGAGAAATACGACATAGCGTCTGGCCCGTAGAAGCGTGGGAGCAGTGATTAACTCTGAGTGAAGCGGAACTGTGTCGGTGCTTAGTAACAGTAAAAAAAAAAAGTTAACAGTGGTATAACTGTCTTTACGGTGCGCGACCTACTAAGAAAGAGTTCACGGGCCGTAATTGGCTTGGAGGTTCTAGTATCAGTAAGTGAGTTCAAGAAAAGAAAACATTCAGGACTTTATTTATGAAGGCCTTGCGCCACCGTTGCGTTACTTTTTCCCATTTTAAAAAATGAGGCCCCGGCGGCGGAAGGTCTTCATAAATAAGGTCTTCAGTGTCTACAGTTAAGGTTATGTGGAACCCATGAATAGTTTTTCAAAATGAAATCATTTCAGTTGAGATTATGGATTAAAAGAGAAACCGTGAATATTTGAAATGTTTATTTAGAAATGTACTGTTTTAAAGGCAAATCATTATGTAATATGAGTACAGAAATTGCAAAAAACACAGTAATTGGTATTGTCAGTAGTACATGGAATGCAAACGCTATAGTTGAAGAAAAATGAATATAGTTGGAAAAAAACATTGTACACTCTTATAAGGAAGTATATTATATTTTAATAAATGGAAGAAGGTCTCTGGCCTTTCAGTTTAGGAACGATATATGAAAATGCAAGTGGTTATACATCATTACTTTATGAATCAGCTGTCAAACAACACGAAATCATAATGTCCATTGTTAGTAAAGCAAATAGGTCTGTTCTTCAAAAGAAAATATGGAAAAGGACGTGAAGAATATAGAAAACCAAAAGGAAATGAGGACGTCAATGGCTTGTATGAGAGTTATTGAAGCATTGTTTAGGCAAAATAGGTAGCTTCTGCTTGTAACAGGAAATCAGTTTTATCATTTGAAAGTATGTCAGCTATCCAATGGAAAAGAGTAAAGCAGTACTGATAATCTGTTATAATCGGAGCCTCTTTTACCATCAGAGTGCAGGTCGGTGGGTTTTCGATGTAGCTCGCTGTTAGGAAAGAGTTAACCGTCCATTGTGTAGGCAAAGTATGCAGCAAGTGCCTCTAACATGAAATCATTGTTATCATCTGAAAACATATCAGCCATCCAATTGAGAAGATCAAAGGAGCATTCATGATCTGTCATTATTGGAGCGTCTTTTACCATCATTGGGCAGCTCAGTGGGTTTTCGATGTAGCTCTCTGTTAGGAAATCTTGCGCCGCTGCGAATATATTCCAATGACCCAGAACTCCTTGTATCGCTGCAAAGGCCATAAGCCCTCCGTTGTAACAAAGCTGTTCATGATCAAGTAACGGATTCATGAGGTGATTGTAATTCGGTTCAGGAGGTACCAAATTGCAGAGACATAAATCCAGGGCCCACGTGAAATCGCAGCTCAGGCAATGAAATACAGGCTGCACACAGGTGAAATACGAATATCGAAATGATAATCGATATGAAGTATTCAAAGTTGAGAGTGGTAAGGTGCCGTGGTACAGAAGCATTCTCTGTCGAAATAGTTCTAAGTGGCCCGGCTCGTTTGCGAAGGCAGGAGGGACATCCATTTTGAATTTCCCAAGATGGTAAAGGAAACGGCGCAGCACCGCTGGTTGTATAGCAACTCCACAGAATTAGGTCGCCGGCTATGCAGTGGAGAGAAGCAGAATGACTTGATACATTTTGTAGGAGTCTAGTCACTTATATATTGCTTAGTGGTTATTAAAAAAGTAGCTTTTTTTTAACTGGAGGATGCGTTAAAAAATAAGGGAGTAATTTGAGGGAGTTGTAAAGCAAGGTCAATTTTTTTTTAGATCAATGCTGTTTTCTGTGAATGTTAGCTTAGTGAAAGATATGTGTGTGAGCAGATGCAACGTTCAGTTTTAAATGTGACAATGGCGGTCTTGTTCATGTCTTCCGATTCAAGGTCGGTATTCGCTGCCAAATACAAAGATTAAGAAACGCATGCGTGGGGTACATAGTGTGCATTCTTAAAGGAAAGCAAATGAAGGGTTATTTTTACCGCGTTAGAATTGTCGTTTAAAAAGTTATAGTGATTTCTATTATATGTGAAGAAAGTGTTACTGATGAAGACTGAAAATAAATCCTTATAAATGATAGGGACTGGTGTATTTTAGAAATGGTGTGTAACATTACATGAATTGTGGAAAAAAAAATAATGTAATTGAAAGTGTATGGTTTGAAAATGAAAAGTAGAGGTTTATAGTTCATGTTTTTAAAGCAGTTCTAGAGGGTCAGATGAAAGTGTATGGTTTGAAAATGAAAAGTAGAGGTTTATAGTTCACGTTTTGAAAGCAGTTCTAGAGGGTCAGATGCATGATAGATTTATAAAAAATAGAACATGTTTTTAAATAGTATTTTGGAAAAAATATGTGCCTTTATGTACTATTTACATTATCTGCCTGTTGCGTATTCTTTGAGTTTTAGTAATCCTGTGTCTTAAAAGTTTTCTAGGGGCGGTTTGAGGTTCATGGTGGGTTTGCGCAGGGAGGGTAGGTTGGGGGTTTGTAATAGGGGGTCCGGGTGGGGTGGAGTGCGGAGTTTAGTGAAAAGTGAGGGGTGCGGGGAGTTCCGGTGTTTGGTAATGGAGCAGAGTCAGAGGACGCCACATTTGTGTTATGGGGTGCCACGGAAATATGTATTTATTCTCAGAGGTTTATTATATTAAGGATATATATCAGTATGGTGGCTCTTGTCGTTTTGTGGTTCTGTGTATGTTTATAATGCTGGCCCTGTAGTTTTTGTTTATGGACCTTATTACGACACACAGGGGAGCTACGTTGCACAGTTGGAGATTAGAGACTTAGGAAATAAAACTTTATAATTGTAAGGGCCCGTTCTCGGTGTAAAAAATGTCACAGCTATTGGTGGTATTTTCTACGGTGTTAGTACTCGAAGGAGAATAGTAACATATATGTGAAATAAAATTATGTAATAGGCTCAGCATTTCACATTATCGCGTGAAAAAAAAAGTTGCTTTTACATAGCAATAAGTCTATTATAATTAAGGGACGGAGTGTATATAGTGCTATTTAGTACTCTGCTATGTGATTGATGTCGAATATTTCATAAGAGGAGGCTTTAAAAGTTTTTCGATAAACTGGTTTTCTAGGGAAGTGGGTGGAGTGTTCCGTGTAAATTGCAGAATAGAAGCTAGTAAGAACCAATTGGAAGTGTTGTTTTAAAGTCACATGACTGCACATGCGTGTCTCGACGCGATAGGTGGGTGCGCGCACCCGGTCGCGCACTATAAGAAATCGGCGAGAAAATATCAGCTAATATGCTCTTGAAGCTTGTTTTGGTACAAAGAGTTAGTTCTGAAAATAACTTTTTTTTTTGGGAAACAAGTGTTTTGATGCTTTTGATTTCTTAAAGTTGCTACGACATTTTTCAGTATGTTATACTATCCAAATAAAGTGAAGAAATTTAACTTTTCTTGGAGCATTTATGACTCTCAATTTTGTGTTTAATTAGAGTAAAGCTTTGCTCTCCGTATACAAGAAGTGCTCCACAGTTGTTGCATTTTATATGCACCTTCGCCAGACATGGTTTCAAGTCCATTTCAGCACTCGATGGAGATACAGGTCGTCCACCGGGAGATGTGCTGATTACTTCTGATGGTAATAGCGTGGCCTCCGTTTTTCTTGTCAAAGGTGGTCGTTCATCTCCTTCAGATTCGGAAGATGAATGCGGAACGGTAGCCATTGTACCGAAGTCTTCGGGAAGATGTTCGACGTTGTTGTCTCTTGAGAGTAGAAAAGAAAGTGATGGAAGTGGGTGGAGTGCTGCGTGTAAATTCCAGAATAGAAACTACCAAGAACCAATTAGAAGTTTCGTTTAGAAGTCACATGACTTCACATGGAAGTGTCAGGTCCTGTACGCGATAGATGGGTGCGCGCACTCGGTCTCGCACTAAAATAAAGCGGCGAAAAAACATCTTATAATATGCTCTTGGAGCATGTTTTGGTGGAAAGAGTTAGTTCTGAAAAGAACTTTTTTTTTTTTGGAAACAAGTGTTTTGATGCTTTTGATTTCTTAAAGTTGCTACGACATTTTTCAGTATGTCATACTATCCAAATAAAGTGAAGAAATTTAACTTTTCTTGGAGCATTTATGACTCTCAATTGTGTGTTTAATTAGAGTAAAGCTTTGCTCTCCGTATACAAGAAGTTCTCCACAGTTCGTGCATTTCATGTGCACGTTCGCAAGATATGGTCTGAAGTCCATTTCAGCACTCGATGGAGATACAGGTCGTCCTCCGCAAGATGTGCTGTTTACTTCTGATGGTAATAGCGTGGCCTCCATTTTTCTTGTCAAAGGTGGTCGCTCATTTCCGTCAGATTCGGAAGATAAATGCGGAACGGTAGCCATTGTAGTGAAGTCTTCGGGAAGATGTTCGACGTTTTTCTCTCTTGAGAGTAGAAAAGAAAGTGATGGAAGTGGGTGGAGTGCTGCGTGTAAATTCCAGAATAGAAACTACCAAGAACCAATTAGAAGTGTTGTTTAGAAGTCACATGACTTCACATGCAAGTGTCAGGTCCTGTACGCGATAGGAGGGTGCGCGCACCCGGTCGGGCACTACAATGAAGCGGCGAAAAAACATGTCATAAGATGCTCTTGGAGCATGTTCTGGTACAAAGAGTTAGTTCTGAAAATAACTTTTTTTTTTTTTTTTGGGAAACAAGTGTTATGATGCTTTTGATTTCTTAAAGTTGCTACGACATTTTTCAGTATGTTATACTATCCAAATAAAGTGAAGAAATTTAACTTTTCTTGGAGCATTTATGACTCTCAATTTTGTGTTTAATTAGAGTAAAGCTTTGCTCTCCGTATACAAGAAGTTCTCCACAGTTGTTGCATTTTATATGCACCTTCGCCAGACATGGTTTCAAGTCCATTTCAGCACTCGATGGAGATACAGGTCGTCCACCGGGAGATGTGCTGATTACTTCTGATAGTAATAGCGTGGCCTCCGTTTTTCTTGTCAAAGGTGGTTGCTCATCTCCTTCAGATTCGGAAGATGAATGCGGAACGGTAGCCATTGTACCGAAGTCTTCGGGAAGATGTTCGACGTTGTTGTCTCTTGAGAGTAGAAAAGAAAGTGATGGAAGTGGGTGGAGTGCTGCGTGTAAATTCCAGAATAGAAACTACCAAGAACCAATTAGAAGTTTCGTTTAGAAGTCACATGACTTCACATGGAAGTGTCAGGTCCTGTACGCGATAGATGGGTGCGCGCACTCGGTCTCGCACTAAAATAAAACGGCGAAAAAACATCTTATAATATGCTCTTGGAGCATGTTTTGGTGGAAAGAGTTAGTTCTGAAAAGAACTTTTTTTTTTTTTTTTTTTTGGAAACAAGTGTTTTGATGCTTTTGATTTCTTAAAGTTGATACGACATTTTTCAGTATGTCATACTATCCAAATAAAGTGAAGAAATGTAACTTTTCTTGGAGCATTTATGACTCTCAATTGTGTGTTTAATTAGAGTAAAGCTTTGCTCTCCGTATACAAGAAGTTCTCCACAGTTCGTGCATTTCATGTGCACGTTCGCAAGATATGGTCTGAAGTCCATTTCAGCACTCGATGGAGATACAGGTCGTCCTCCGGAAGATGTGCTGTTTACTTCTGATGGTAATAGCGTGGCCTCCGTTTTTCTTGTCAAAGGTGGTCGCTCATTTCCTTCAGATTCGGAAGATAAATGCGGAACGGTAGCCATTGTAGCGAAGTCTTCGGGAAGATGTTCGACGTTGTTCTCTCTTGAGAGTAGAAAAGAAAGTGATGGAAGTGGGTGGAGTGCTGCGTGTAAATTCCAGAATAGAAACTACCAAGAACCAATTAGAAGTGTTGTTTAGAAGTCACATGACTTCACATGCAAGTGTCAGGTCCTGTACGTGATAGGAGGGTGCACGCACCCGGTCGCGCACTACAATGAAGCAGCGAAAAAACATGTCATAAGATGCTCTTGGAGCATGTTTTGGTAGAAATAGTTAGTTCTGAAAAGAACTTTTTTTTTTTTTTGGAAACAAGTCGTATGATGCTTTCGATTTCTTAAAGTTGCTACTACATTTTTCAGTCTGTAATACTATGAAAATGTAGTAAAGAAATGTATCTTTTCTTGGGGCATTTATGACTTTCAATTTTGAGTTGAATAAGAACGAGGCTCTGCTCTCCGTACAAAAGAATTTCTCCACACTCGTTGCATTTCATGTGCACCTTCGCAAGATATGGTCTCAAGTCCATCTCAGCACTCGATGGAGATACAGGTCGTCCACCAGAAGATGTGCTGGCCACCTCTGATGGTAATAGCGTGGCCAGAGCTCTTGTCGATGCTTTTGCATAATGCTCAGGGTGCCTTTGTTTAACATGCCGCAGCATGGTGTGTATAGAAAAGGAATATTTTCTATTTGGATTTCCCCTTGAGAGCTCCGAATTGCATATCGTGCAGGTTACTTTTGGCGCATTCACTTTCTTTTGATCTTCAGGATAAGTAAAAAATTGCCAAATGAAAGATTCCTTTTTTCTTCTTAATGGTGGTCGCTCATTTCCTTCAGATTCGGAAGATGAATGCGAAAGGGCAGCCATTTCAGCAAAGTTTTCCGGAAGATGCTCGATGTTGTTGTCTCTTGAGAGTAGAAAATATTGTGAGGAAAGTGGGTGGAGTGCTTCGTGTAAATTCCAGAACATAAACTACTAAGAACCAATTGGAAGTCTTGTTTTCAAGTCACATGACTTTACATGCGCTTCTCAGGACGTGTAGGCAGTGACACTATCTAGTTACGAACGTGATTACATACTTAGGAACTAGCATTAAAAAAAACTATGAAATTCACTGAAAAAACCATAGGTTTTACACACGTTATAGTTAGGAAGTAGCATTTGAAAAACCTATGAAATTCACTGAAAAAACCATAGGTTTGACACCAGTTATAGTTAGCTGGAAATTTTACTGACATAAAACCAATGAAATTCCACGTTATAGTTAGTTGGACTCACTATAACTTGCGCATGTAATGCACTGCTGATGACATTACATATTACATCACTCATGACATGGTCAGTGACATCACTTATGACACCACCCAGTGAATGTGTGTCTTTCTAAAAAATAAATATGTTTTATATATGTATATGTAAAGGTCGAGAGAAGAATAAATGTTTAAATTATTGTCTTAATGAATGTTTTTTCAAAAAGAAATGATTGGATAACTGGCTTATTAAGTGTACCTTAGTGAATACATATATTAGCGAGTAATGTTTAAATATTTAAATATATGTATCAGTGTTTCACTTTGTGAATAGGTGGCTGCATGGGTTGATGAGTACCTACATGTGTAGGTATTTGGGTTCTTAGATGTTTTTTTAGTATCAGTATGAGTGTTTGTATGGTTTTGTGGGGGTATTACTAATTACATAGATGCATGAATGACTAACTCTCTCTTTGTAACGTTTTTAGAAGACACAATATGTGCAGGACTGTATGGGTGGTTGAGTGTGTATATGTGTATGTTAGTGAATGAATGCCTGCCTCACTAGTGTCTTTATCAGTAACGAGATATGTTTTAATTTAGTATATGTGAGTATTGATATATATAAGTCAGTATATGTGAGACTAAGAGATAGAAAGAGTTCCTGTTTAAATAAGTATGTGTTTCTATAAGTGATTGTTTAAGAGAGTAAGTATGTATAAGTTTCTTTAGAAGTAACGTGGTAGTGTGTGTATAGTTTTATATGCAAATAAATGGATGTTCAATAGTTTATTTGCATGTGTGAGTATGTGTGTGAGTAACTTTTGGATGATTGTCGGTGTGTAACAGGATGTATAGGTGTATCACTACATATGATGAGTGAGTATATGTATGAGTGACTATATAGAACTGTTGGTGAATGAGAGAATGAGTATATAGATGGTGGAATTACTGAATTGGTTGTTGTAACTGGTATGGGTATCTCCATTTTTTTGAAAATGTTAATTTCTATTTTCCAATATGTGTTTTAAGGGTTACATTACACTTAAAGGAGGTCTGTCATCAGTGATGTCATAAGTGATGTCACTGACCATGTCATGAGTGATGTAATATGTAATGTCATCAGCAGTGCATTACACGCGCAAGTTATAGTGAGTCCAACTAACTATAACGTGGAATTTCATTGGTTTTATGTCAGTAAAATTTCCAGCTAACTATAACTGGTGTCAAACCTATGGTTTTTTCAGTGAATTTCATGGGTTTTTCAAATGCTACTTCCTAACTATAACATGTGTAAAACCTATGGTTTTTTCAGTGAATATATATATATATATATATGTATATATCTCATTACTTTAGGCTGTGAGTCTAACATAGCAAATGAGGAGTGGTGTGCAAAGTCCTGCTGTGAGTGGCATCCCATTTGGACAACCATTTTACTTGTATATATATATATATATATATATATATATATATATATATATATATATATATATATATATATATATATATATATATATATATATATATATATATATATATATATATATATATATTTTTCTCCCCAAGGATGCAGCACTCAGCGTTTGTAAGATTTAAACAGCTTGTACTTTATTTCTCCAGCTCGGACCAACGCGTTTCAGCCATCACAGGCTTTCTTCACGGTAAGTGAGCTTTTTTCTATGTCCACTATTTATCCCATTTTAGACAATTATGGTGCATTATGGGACTTGTGGTCAGGTTACATTTCAAATGAATTTTGCAGATTGCCGATTGCAACGTATACTCATAATATTTACAGATCTCGATACATACGCTCTGCTTTACGCGCACAATGCATTCCTACAGTCTCATATTATTCTCATATGTAGACATTTTCTCAAGTATTGGGTATAGTACCCATTCCCATTATAATGTAGTTCTCATTCGACATTATTGATCTCCCGACATATATCAACTTTAGCTGTTTTCAGCATAAATCATAAATCTTATGGAGATTTTTTCAAAGTATCGAATTATCAAATATCAAACATAAATCATTTATCAGGGTATAGTACCCTACAGTGCAATGATCGATTTTCAGTCTGCATATGAATTAAGTCATTATTTCCCAATTATTCCAAATGTACATAAAGTTCCTCATCAAAATTCATCCCTCTGGGCATCTTGGTCTTTAATCTGATTATAAATTTGGATTCGATTTGTCGTAATTTGCGTAGTCTATTTCCTCCTCGTTCTCCCAGGTTGACCATGTGTATGCCAAAGTACGACATTGCTTTCCAGTCTCCTTTCTGACATGATATCATGTGTTTTGCTGTCGCATAGGCCAAGTCTTTGTTCTTTACAGCTCGAATGTGCTCTAATATCCGTTTTTTCAGGGCACAGGTAGTACTTCCAATATAACATGATCCACATTTGCACTGTATCACATAGACTACATATGTATCACATAGACTACATATGAGAAAATTGTTACTGGGCCCTGATCCGGCCCCTTTTCAGAGCACCCACAGTCGAGCGCCTAGAGTCTGAGGATCGTTTTGGTGGAGAATATATATATATATATATATATAT
Organism: Lissotriton vulgaris; assembly: GCF_964263255.1. Classification (NCBI taxonomy): domain Eukaryota; kingdom Metazoa; phylum Chordata; class Amphibia; order Caudata; family Salamandridae; genus Lissotriton; species Lissotriton vulgaris. The sequence continues at coordinate 15,121 of NW_028248676.1, forward strand.
ATATATATATATATATATATATATATATATATATATATATATATATATATATATATATATATATATTACCTACTGGCAGTTGCCAGTAGGTACTTGTAGTTAGGACCTAGTTTCAAAAGGAAATCCACAACATTCCATTTGGAATAACTTTGGCGTCGGTGGACGAATCTTTGCGAATTTCTCCAAGAAAATGGCCTGCTCAGTTTCGCTCCTTCCCTGAAAATTTGGGGTTGATTCGTCAAGCAGGGTCAAGAAAAAAGGGGATCCCAAAAATTATTTTCCCCATGCAATTTTCCATTGGGACCTTTAGCCAGGGCTACAGCCCGAACGTCTGAATGGAATTACACGAAATTTGGCAGAGAGGTAGAGTTCTGTTCACAGATTGTGCTTTTGTACATTGTACATTCTGCTTAATGGTGTAAATCCGTTCAGTAGTTTCTGAGAAAATTGCAAGTAAAATCATAGCGATATCTAGAGTCGGAGTTCAGTACGCGTACTGAAATCTGTTCAATTACGAGCGCGTGCTGCATGCTGATTGGCTGTGGTCTGTCTGTACACATTGGAAACCAGGAAGTGTTGGCGGCCATCTTGTGCCTCGCTTCTTGTCACAAGAAAACAGTAAAACACAGTTGAGAAAAAAGGGAAGGGGGCAGGATAGAGATATTCTGACCCTCTAGGCTTGCTTAGGAGGTCATATATAGATGTTTAAGCTCTATTTTTTATTTTATTTTTTAAAGAAAAATCGGGTGCACGCGTATGTAAATATCTACAATTATGAGCAGGAGCTGCATGCTGATTGGCTGTCAATACTCCAAACCAGGAAGTATTGGCAGCCATGTTGTTTGTCGGAGGAGCAGAGTCACAAGAAAACAGTAAAACAAAGTTGAGAAATAAGTAAAGGGGTAGGGTAGAAACATTCGGGTCTTTTTAAAACAAATATATGTTTTCCCCGTACATGTGGTGGGAACGCCACATTTCTGGGCCAGTGATATGTAAAATGACCTTCCAGCTCTGGGTATCTGCATTGTCTGGAGTTTTTTATTAATGTTGGGAGGGTGGGCTTGATATTACGTCCTTGTTAAGTCCCATAGAAGGCTATGTTCTGGTGCTATCATGGGGTTCTATGGGATATACAAGGCTGTGTTAAGAAGCTCATTATCGCCGTTTTATCAGCGGTTTCTTGACAATAAAACGGCGATAATTTTAACACCGGTCCTTGATAATATGCACCTAAGTTCACTGGTAAAAAAAAGAGTAATGGTCCATATTATCAGCAAAAACCGATACATTATCGTCGCATTTATTGGCAGGAAACTGCCGATAAAGCAGAGATAATGGGCTTGATAATATGTACTTGTGAATAACCATAGCAGCCTAGGTTAGGATCAGAACGTGGGCTGCTATGGGAAGTTACAAGGGCCTATTTTCAAGCACATTATTGCCGCTTTATGGGCAGATTCCTGTTGATAAAAGCGGCGATAATGTATCGCCTTTTGCATATAAAGCTTTCCTTTTTTTGGTGTAGCAGTTGTACTCTCTTCGCATGATGAGCGTCGTTTCAAACTTCACTTTTTTTCTTCAAGTTCAATGAGCAAACCTTTCTTTATATCACTTAGTAAATCTGTCGCTTTGTTTTCCAGGTTCGTGTGATTCATCCGGTGCTGTACTTTTGTACAGTATTAGTAGTCATATTTTTTATATATTTATTTGAAAGGTAGTGCAGAGGCTCCAAATGTTGATTACGTACTCCGTCCACCGCCATTTTAGTAGTTTCTCACCGTTGTATTTATTATATCAGTTATTTAGAATTCAGTAGTTTTCAATTGTAGTCTTGAATATTTTACTATAGTATTTCAACATTAGTTTTATTGTGGACCGTCATACCCCTCCCCCACAAAATAAAAGAAGTATGTCGTTTTTTTTTAATTAAATTTCATTAAACAATAAATATAAACAAAATTCAATTATAACTATATTAGAACTGGCAAAATAAGTAAAACAATCTTATAAGAAATTATGAAATAGATTCCAAAAGGTGTCCGATTAGTAATCTGCGCAAGAAAAACGAAAATTTCGGATTAGAATGATGTAGATGTGAGTAAATGAGCTGAAGCATTACAAGTTGTGGTAACTCTACAGTTTTACGTGTTCAGTGTGACTGGTATATTCCTGTTCGGTTATAGTGCAGTGTTCAAGTGGTGTCTATATGGAAGTGCCTGCTGCGTTACTGACGCCCGTTATGGCGACCTATTTTTAATGCGTTCCTAAGAAGGATTTGTAGATCTAGGCCTCTGTGCTTACCGTTGTATAAAGCTTGCGGCCAAACATTGCAGCCACTGGGATGGACAACTTCAGGTGGGCTGATCGTCTAGACGTCCAAGCAGACAGCAGTGTCTAAGTTTAAGAGAGATAGAGAAATTATGTCACATAGAGTGAGAGAGAAAACATTAAAACTGTGTCGCAGAGTCTGGAAAGGGGTGACCACTCGGTCCCCCCGAACGTATGGTTGGGTGCCCCGATCCTCCCGGGAAACCATTTTGGGCGGGGGGCGTGTCTCGGCTGGTATGCCCGAAGCGGCGTAGCTGGGGCGCGCCTTTTCCCGCCCAAGAGGGGTTGTCCTAGACACCTACACCGATGGCCATGCCCAGTAGGCTTACCGGAGGAGGGTACACGCCCTCCCACAGAAGAATAAATAGAGCGGGAATCCGAAGAAGCGTTCTCTTTTTCCTGTGCTCTGACGGCTGCACCCACTCGTTGCTCGTGAGCCCTCGACGGAACAAGCAGCAATTTTGACCCACCCACCAGCCCCTTATGGCAATGTTTGTTTTGCAATAAAGTTTTGCTGTGATAAAGCCCCTTTTTCCTCTGCATAAAAGTAAACGAATGTTTAGGTTGAGGATGTGCCTTCTGTATGTAGGATGCTGTTTTTTCTTTTAGGAGTAAACAGTCTTGATACAATTAGACATGCTGAATTTTTCTTCCTTAGTAGGTGAACAACTGTCGTATTTATTTTTTGGGTCGGGCGGTAAGGTCATGATCGGTGAGCAGTAATTTCAAGGTCCCTAGAGGGGGGCGCCACCCACTATGGATGGGAGCGCCCGGGGGGAGGCGGCCATTGGCCCCTCCCACGGGGAGGCGGCACCCACTAAGGATGGGTCGCCTAAGGGGAGACGGCCATAGGCCCCTTCCAGGGGAGGAGGCGGTTATATGCCCCTCCTACTAATTTCCCGGGGGCCGGATATCCGCGACGGCGGATAGAGAGTGTGGGGATGGGGGGGAGTCCACGCTATCCTTCCTACAGATACCTCACACGGGAGCTCGGACGACCTTTAAGATGGCGTCGAGTGGAAAGGGGGGCCCCCACCAAGACAAGGGAAATTACAGTTGACAATGAGGGTACAGTCCTCTGCGCATGCACCACTCACACTTTGAGGGCAAGAGTTTTGGTAGTAGGGATCTGACACCGGTTAAGACCTTGCCGTTGGCCCTTAATGCTAGGATGTACAATTTTAATTTAGAATGTATGCATTTGCAGGATGTTAGACTCGGCTAGGAAACCTTTGTATTAGAGATCTGTTAAGGTTAGCCAAAGAACATGTCTTCATCGAAATGTAATAAGTGTAAAATTGTACATGATTATGAAACTTTTATTTAATGTTTTAAATTTTGTTTCATATTTTAATAAATACGGCCGGGAGGGTGACTCCCTCCCGCCTTCCAAAAGTTCAAGACTGCGTCTGACTTCCCATCCTTTGGGGATTGTGTTGGGAGGGGGTGACGGGCATCCCGGCCATATGGAGTTGAGATTTTTTGTTGAATCAGACGTAGATTTACTAGCTCTTTTCATCACTTTACCCATGTTAAAAGTGACTCAAAAGTGGCGTAATAAGGTGGATGATCTGTTTGTCAGACTGTTGTAACCTATCTGTTGTCACTGCTCAGAGGTAATTATACATTTTATAGAGAAGCTGCTGTACACTATGCACTCTGGACAATAATATCAAGCCTGGGCGACAAAAATTATTGACACTTTATAGGCAGCAAAGTGTCGCTAATAGTTTGATAATATGCTCTATGGAATTCCAATTGAAGCTCATGTCAGATGTCCTTCATATCTAACATGAGCTTCGATCGGAATTCCATAGAGCATATTATCAAACCTGTTGGAACTGGGGTCACCAGTCCCCTAGGGTAGCATGGCACGAGCGGGTAGGCATCCGAAAGCATATGTGTTAAGCAACCATGCAGCACACGCAACCACTGAGTCAGAAACATGAGCACGCAATTAGGGACGCCACTCCAGTGAGTTTGTGTAACAACTCAAGTTAACTTTATTAGGATAGAGCTGGGTCAGGGTATTAGGAATTCATCATAAGATTAGCTTATTAGCTTTCCACTAAAATACATGTGTGAGAACTCTTGGCAATAAATACTGGATGAATAAATAATCAATATTAGATGTTCCATAAATATTAAATATTGAATAAATACATCTTTAGTATAACACAGGCCTGACCTATGCCTTGCTCCTGGTCAGCACCTGCATTAAATGCATTAAGAAGTTATAACAGAAAGCATTTCAATAAATAACAGTAGATTTCTACTTTTCTTAAATATGAAACATCACATCAGAGGGAATCTTAGCTGTGCATAACTCTTCTCCCCTATTAGGAGTAAAACATCTCATAAATAGATAAATAATGTATCATAACTGACTAGAGGTCAAAGTTATCACTCTCCTCACACAGGGAAAATACTTCAATGTAAAACCTTTCATTTAGCCAGCATTACCCATGTCATCAGGTAAGAATAAACCTTTCTTTTAACTAGGGTAAATTATCACAACACCTGAGGCTGGTATAGCAGTGCGCTATCCCTATTAATCAGGAATAAACCTCTCCTCAAATGGGAGTAACCATCTCCTTATATACCTAGAGGTTTTTGGGAACCATTGCATTAGGCAGGAGTATGCATGACATATGACCCAGGAACCATGTACTTATATAGTATAAACATTTCCTGAGGAAGCAAACAGCATTCAGATAACAGTGCCTTGGACAGTAATATACATGTCATGAGAATAAAGGCAGAACATTTCATTAGTCATAAACTAACCAGACAGTTAATTACCAGTTGCACTTGGGAGGAATAACCATTCCATTACCTAGAGCTTTACGCAAAGCGTATTTGAATGAACCTTACATTGGGCATTCACTAAGGCATTTAGCTAGAAATAAACAGTTCTCTAGGCAGAAGTTAGGACATATCTAAAGGCATTGCCCTAGGCAGGAGTGAACATTTAATTAGCCAGTACCCAGTATTTCAATAGGCCCCAAGTATTTCCTTAGCACCCTATAAGCCCTGCATCAGGCTTCAAATAGGCATTACATCACTTCCAACCTGGCATTAGGCAAACTACACATCGGCTGGTGCATAAATGAGCAGCAAGTTGCTCCTATTAATCAGGGAACATTCCCATAAGGCAAGGGAGAAACATCCATCAACAATGCAGCCCAATTTAATAATTAACTCACGGCAGGAGTACAAGGTTCCTACTGCAGGGGACCCACAGTGTCCTTCGTGGGCCCAGTCCCCATGCCTGAAGGGCTTCTGTAATTAATTAGGGCCAACAGGACCCAGTCACCAGTTTTCCCCAGGGAGGGGCGAACTCGGGGCCTCCCGGGGCCTTCCGCCCTCCTCCCTGGGGGTTTGCTATCTCCTCTCCGTTAATCTGGGCCAACCGGGCCCAACAACAATCTTCCCCAGGGGAGGGGCGAACTCGAGGTCTCATGCGACCTTCCGCCCTCCTCCCCGGGGGTTTACCTGCCTTCTTCGGCCCTTCCTGGGCCCTTGCGTAGGTTCTGGAGGCAAGGGAGGGGTTCCAACCCACCCGTGAGCTTCATTCGGCCCAGCGCGTTGCACAGGGGCCGGATCCGGGATGCGGGGCAATCGGAGGGGGCTCTGGTGCACGTCGGCCCCCTCCGCGACGAGTGCTGGCAGTGAGGGGGGGCTCTGACACTCTCTCGGAGCCCTCCCCGTCGATGACAAGCGGTTCCCGGGCCTTCTACAGCCTCACCGGCCCAGGAACCAATCGCGATGTGGTGCAGGAGAGGCTCGGCCACGCGGCCAATCAGTGCGCGGCGGGGCCGGGACTTGATGTGTCCCCGTCACGTGATACGGGGATTCCTGCCTCAGGGCCTAACGCGACCTTACTGGTATGCGCGGAGGCCTCCTCAGGCGTACAATACGGCGGCCCTCTCCTGGTACACGGGGGCCGCCGAGGGGGGTCACGAAGACGGCGCTGGTTCCGCTGGGATCCCTCACTCTCCGGCCGGGCCGCGGCGGTGACAGCGGCCCCAGGTCACGCTGAGACACAGCGCCTTTTCTCCCTCACGCCTCCGGTTGCTGAGGCGGCCCTCTCCTGGCACTGGGGGCCGCCTGGGGGCAAAGCACGGCGTTTCACTAGGCGCTACAGGTAGGCGCTTGGCGAGGTTGCAGTCAGTGGCGCTCTTCCACTACTTCCGGTCGCTTCACCGGCACAGCGACATAAGAGCGCTTTTCAGGGGTCAGCAGTTCACAGGACAACAATCCAGGCAGATATAGCGCTTCAGGATTCTAGCGCTTCAGGATTCTAGCGCTTCAGGATTCTAGCGCTTCAGGATTCTAGCGCTTCAGGACCACTATAGCCTCAAGAATCACAGCGCACTCTGGCAATATCAGCAGGCTCAGTGCTTCTCACAGGGACACAGTAGATAAGCGCTTGGAGGGCAATGTAGCGCTTAGGCAGTTTCTAGGAGGCTAGCGCTTCAGCAGTAGCTGTCTTCAAACAAGGGCAGTTCACAGGTCAAGCCACACAGCAGTGGCAGGTTAGCGCAGGAACCCCAGGTGGCGTCAGGGGGGCACAGGGAGCGACACAGCGCCAATACCTGGGTGGTTCCTCAAAAGTCCTGTGGTGATTTAGTTTTTCTTCTTGGCGTGATGTTTCTTGCGCCCTTAGTTTCTTGGTTACTGGTTCCTTAATTTCTTCTTGGCGCAGCTGTTTCTCGCGCCCTTGTAAATAGCAGTTGGGTTCTTGTTTCCTTGAAGGGGGTTAAGTTGGTGGCTGGTGTTGGTTCTCCTCAGCCAATCCCCTCAAGTGGTCCCTGGGGGTTCCCTTCCGCTGGGCTAGGTCAGGGGGGATTTACAGGTGTGCTCAATACTTGAAAGGCAGCACTCAAAGTACTGTCACTTCCAGCATCATAGTCCCTGACTAGGCCCCTCTGCCTAAACTCCTGCGTAGGTTCCTCCCCCAGGTCCTCCCCTCAGCTTCTCTCCTTCTTCTCCTCCCCAGGAAAGTTCCCTCCCTTTCCTTTTATAGTGCCAGTTGACAGTTGATAGTGTCAGTTGGTGTCACCTCACCTCTTCCAGAAGGTTCCAGAGGCTTCCGGAGGTTCCACCATTCTACCTGTGGACAGGCTGGCAGGCTAAGATGGATACATTGCCTGAGGGTTCCAGCCTGCCCCTGGCTACTAGAATGCGCCCTCTAAACCACGCTGCTGCAGCAGTGGTCTGTGGCGGCCATGTTAGGGGTAGGAAGTACCTGTACTTTAACACTAGTTTTACACTACACAGGCCCTTCTCCACCACACAAGGCCTACACACTGTGGTTTCAATAGGGGCATCCTAAATTAACAGGGGATAAAAAGCGAAAAATTTCTGGGGAAAGGGCCAAGTCTCACACATCTCCCCCCCAGCCAAAAGCCAGGGTAGACTGATCATTCCCTTGACGGGCTTCCCTGCTTGGGGCGGAAAAGGTGGACGCAGGCCCAATACCACCATGACATCCTCACTAATCCAACCACCCCACTGGTGTTCCTAGTGGGATGCGGCCAGGACAGACCTCCAATCCAGATGTCTCTGGCCCTTACTCTCTCTCAGAGTGGGGGGCAGTCGCCCCAGGCCCGTGGTACCTTTTTCCACTCTCCTCCTCAACCTAGGGTCTAAACCCTTAAGTTGCATTGGTGACAGGGGCGAGACCTACCTCTCCCTGCACCCCCTCCCAGGGTTCCGCACCCTCCCACCTGGAGTAGTACCCCTGAGAGTCATAACCGGAGAAACTCTGAATACAGAGATTCCTCCCGCCAGGTCAGGCAACCCCTGAACCTGGCCACCCAACCCAGGATCTTAACCCCATGGCTGGACCGGTGCCAGAGGAGAGTCCATCCCCCCTCTGCACCCCCTCCCAGAGTTCCGCACACCCCCCTACCCGGAGAGGTACCCCTGGGAGTCACAACCGGAGGAACTCTGAATACAGAGATTCCTCCCGCCAGGTCAGGCAACCCCTGAACCTGGCCACCCAACCCAGGATCTTAACCCCGTGGCTGGACCGGTGCCAGAGGAGAGTCTTTCCTCCCTCTGCACCCCCTCCCAGGGTTCCGCACACCCTCCTACCCGGAGAGGTACCCCTGGGAGTCACACCGGTAGGGTCCTTAGTTACCAGTACCCCACCCTCCAGGTCAGGCAATTCCTGATCCTGAAACCCCAGTCCAGGTCCTACACTCTGTGACTGGTCTAAACTCTGAACCTCGGGTACGCTGCCACCATTGGAAGCACCTGGTACACATAATTCCAAGGCCTTCAGCTCTAACTCTTCTAGCTGAAGCCTGTGCACCAGCTTCCTCTCATCCATTGCAAGGCTCTCACTCTCCCTCTCATGCTCTAACCTCTCTGACGACACACACCCCCTTCCAAGGTTCTCTGGTGTGCCCGCCTCCCTGGGTGTGACCTGCCCCTCCTGTCCCCATCCCCTCTCCCCTCTGGGTGGGCTCCTACCCGTGCCCCAAAAGTGGTACGGAGTTCCTTCTTTCCTCCGCCCAACAGGCACCCCCATCCCCTGACAACACTCCAGTACGCCAGGTGGGGACTCAGATAATTCAGGAAAAAGGTTCTAGGATGTGGCGACAGAATGGGGTCCCACAGGCCCTGATACACTCACAGGCTAGACAATGGAGGGGTCAATTACTTTGGCTTACACACAATAATTGTGCAGCCCAATTGCTGTGCACCCTGTCCCAATGGAGGGTGCTGCATGGTCACAAGTCCTGGATCCCACCGCTCGACACCAATATGTTGGAACTGGGGTCACCAGTCCCCTAGGGTAGCATGGCACGAGCGGGTAGGCATCCGAAAGCATATGTGTTAAGCAACCATGCAGCACACGCAACCACTGAGTCAGAAACATGAGCACGCAATTAGGGACGCCACTCCAGTGAGTTTGTGTAACAACTCAAGTTAACTTTATTAGGATAGAGCTGGGTCAGGGTATTAGGAATTCATCATAAGATTAGCTTATTAGCTTTCCACTAAAATACATGTGTGAGAACTCTTGGCAATAAATACTGGATGAATAAATAATCAATATTAGATGTTCCATAAATATTAAATATTGAATAAATACATCTTTAGTATAACACAGGCCTGACCTATGCCTTGCTCCTGGTCAGCACCTGCATTAAATGCATTAAGAAGTTATAACAGAAAGCATTTCAATAAATAACAGTAGATTTCTACTTTTCTTAAATATGAAACATCACATCAGAGGGAATCTTAGCTGTGCATAACTCTTCTCCCCTATTAGGAGTAAAACATCTCATAAATAGATAAATAATGTATCATAACTGACTAGAGGTCAAAGTTATCACTCTCCTCACACAGGGAAAATACTTCAATGTAAAACCTTTCATTTAGCCAGCATTACCCATGTCATCAGGTAAGAATAAACCTTTCTTTTAACTAGGGTAAATTATCACAACACCTGAGGCTGGTATAGCAGTGCGCTATCCCTATTAATCAGGAATAAACCTCTCCTCAAATGGGAGTAACCATCTCCTTATATACCTAGAGGTTTTTGGGAACCATTGCATTAGGCAGGAGTATGCATGACATATGACCCAGGAACCATGTACTTATATAGTATAAACATTTCCTGAGGAAGCAAACAGCATTCAGATAACAGTGCCTTGGACAGTAATATACATGTCATGAGAATAAAGGCAGAACATTTCATTAGTCATAAACTAACCAGACAGTTAATTACCAGTTGCACTTGGGAGGAATAACCATTCCATTACCTAGAGCTTTACGCAAAGCGTATTTGAATGAACCTTACATTGGGCATTCACTAAGGCATTTAGCTAGAAATAAACAGTTCTCTAGGCAGAAGTTAGGACATATCTAAAGGCATTGCCCTAGGCAGGAGTGAACATTTAATTAGCCAGTACCCAGTATTTCAATAGGCCCCAAGTATTTCCTTAGCACCCTATAAGCCTTGCATCAGGCTTCAAATAGGCATTACATCACTTCCAACCTGGCATTAGGCAAACTACACATCGGCTGGTGCATAAATGAGCAGCAAGTTGCTCCTATTAATCAGGGAACATTCCCATAAGGCAAGGGAGAAACATCCATCAACAATGCAGCCCAATTTAATAATTAACTCACGGCAGGAGTACAAGGTTCCTACTGCAGGGGACCCACAGTGTCCTTCGTGGGCCCAGTCCCCATGCCTGAAGGGCTTCTGTAATTAATTAGGGCCAACAGGACCCAGTCACCAGTTTTCCCCAGGGAGGGGCGAACTCGGGGCCTCCCGGGGCCTTCCGCCCTCCTCCCTGGGGGTTTGCTATCTCCTCTCCGTTAATCTGGGCCAACCGGGCCCAACAACAATCTTCCCCAGGGGAGGGGCGAACTCGAGGTCTCATGCGACCTTCCGCCCTCCTCCCCGGGGGTTTACCTGCCTTCTTCGGCCCTTCCTGGGCCCTTGCGTAGGTTCTGGAGGCAAGGGAGGGGTTCCAACCCACCCGTGAGCTTCATTCGGCCCAGCGCGTTGCACAGGGGCCGGATCCGGGATGCGGGGCAATCGGAGGGGGCTCTGGTGCACGTCGGCCCCCTCCGCGACGAGTGCTGGCAGTGAGGGGGGGCTCTGACACTCTCTCGGAGCCCTCCCCGTCGATGACAAGCGGTTCCCGGGCCTTCTACAGCCTCACCGGCCCAGGAACCAATCGCGATGTGGTGCAGGAGAGGCTCGGCCACGCGGCCAATCAGTGCGCGGCGGGGCCGGGACTTGATGTGTCCCCGTCACGTGATACGGGGATTCCTGCCTCAGGGCCTAACGCGACCTTACTGGTATGCGCAGAGGCCTCCTCAGGCGTACAATACGGCGGCCCTCTCCTGGTACACGGGGGCCGCCGAGGGGGGTCACGAAGACGGCGCTGGTTCCGCTGGGATCCCTCACTCTCCGGCCGGGCCGCGGCGGTGACAGCGGCCCCAGGTCACGCTGAGACACAGCGCCTTTTCTCCCTCACACCTCCGGTTGCTGAGGCGGCCCTCTCCTGGCACTGGGGGCCGCCTGGGGGCAAAGCACGGCGTTTCACTAGGCGCTACAGGTAGGCGCTTGGCGAGGTTGCAGTCAGTGGCGCTCTTCCACTACTTCCGGTCGCTTCACCGGCACAGCGACATAAGAGCGCTTTTCAGGGGTCAGCAGTTCACAGGACAACAATCCAGGCAGATATAGCGCTTCAGGATTCTAGCGCTTCAGGATTCTAGCGCTTCAGGATTCTAGCGCTTCAGGATTCTAGCGCTTCAGGACCACTATAGCCTCAAGAATCACAGCGCACTCTGGCAATATCAGCAGGCTCAGTGCTTCTCACAGGGACACAGTAGATAAGCGCTTGGAGGGCAATGTAGCGCTTAGGCAGTTTCTAGGAGGCTAGCGCTTCAGCAGTAGCTGTCTTCAAACAAGGGCAGTTCACAGGTCAAGCCACACAGCAGTGGCAGGTTAGCGCAGGAACCCCAGGTGGCGTCAGGGGGGCACAGGGAGCGACACAGCGCCAATACCTGGGTGGTTCCTCAAAAGTCCTGTGGTGATTTAGTTTTTCTTCTTGGCGTGATGTTTCTTGCGCCCTTAGTTTCTTGGTTACTGGTTCCTTAATTTCTTCTTGGCGCAGCTGTTTCTCGCGCCCTTGTAAATAGCAGTTGGGTTCTTGTTTCCTTGAAGGGGGTTAAGTTGGTGGCTGGTGTTGGTTCTCCTCAGCCAATCCCCTCAAGTGGTCCCTGGGGGTTCCCTTCCGCTGGGCTAGGTCAGGGGGGATTTACAGGTGTGCTCAATACTTGAAAGGCAGCACTCAAAGTACTGTCACTTCCAGCATCATAGTCCCTGACTAGGCCCCTCTGCCTAAACTCCTGCGTAGGTTCCTCCCCCAGGTCCTCCCCTCAGCTTCTCTCCTTCTTCTCCTCCCCAGGAAAGTTCCCTCCCTTTCCTTTTATAGTGCCAGTTGACAGTTGATAGTGTCAGTTGGTGTCAGTTGGTGTCACCTCACCTCTTCCAGAAGGTTCCAGAGGCTTCCGGAGGTTCCACCATTCTACCTGTGGACAGGCTGGCAGGCTAAGATGGATACATTGCCTGAGGGTTCCAGCCTGCCCCTGGCTACTAGAATGCGCCCTCTAAACCACGCTGCTGCAGCAGTGGTCTGTGGCGGCCATGTTAGGGGTAGGAAGTACCTGTACTTTAACACTAGTTTTACACTACACAGGCCCTTCTCCACCACACAAGGCCTACACACTGTGGTTTCAATAGGGGCATCCTAAATTAACAGGGGATAAAAAGCGAAAAATTTCTGGGGAAAGGGCCAAGTCTCACAAAACCTATTATGGCCACTTTAGCAGCAGTTTTCTGCCGATAAAGTGGTGATAACTTTGTCGCCAAGGGTTGATAATATGGCCCTCTCTCGGTTCAAAATAAAGCTAACACTACAGTTTTACGAGTGCAGTGTACCTGGTACATTTTTCTTGTTATAGTGCCGAGTTCAAGTGGTGTCTATATGGAGGTGCCTACTGCGTAACTGACGCCCGTTATGCCAAATTATTTCTAATGCATTCCTATGAAGGATTTGCAGATCTAGGCCTCTGTGCTTACCGTTGTGTAAACTTTGAGCCAAGCACATTAGGAAGTTGAGTTCACAACTTAAGTTTAGCAGATCTTCTACACGTCCAAGTGGACAGCAGTGTTTAAGTTTAAGAGAGAAAGAGAAATGATGTCACAGAGAGTGAGAGAGAGAGAAAACAACAGTAAAACTGGGTTGCAGAGTATGGAGTTCAGATTTTTTGTTGAACCAGACGTAGATTTACTAGCTCTTTGCATCACTTTACCCATGTTAAAAGTGACTCAAAAGTGGCGTAATAAGGTTGATGATCTGTTTGTCAGACTGTTGTAACCTATCTGTTGTCACTGCTCAGAGGTAATTATACATTTTATAGAGAAGCTGCTGTACACTTCGCACTCTGGGCCATAATATCAAGCTTGGTCGACAAAAGTTATTGCCACTCTATCGGCAGGAAAGTGTCGCTAAATTGGCAATAATGGGTTTGATAATATGCTCTATGGAATTCCAATCGAAGCTCATGTTAGATGTCCTTCACATCTAACATGAGCTTCGATTGGAATTCCATAGAGTATATTATCAAACCCATTATCGCCAGTTTCCTTACGATAAAGTGGCGATAATTCTTTTGCCAAGTTTTGATAATGTGGCCCTCTCTCCTTTCATAAATAAAAGTAACACTACAGTTTTACGAGTGTAGTGTACCTGGTACATTTTACTTGTTATAGTGCCGCGTTCAAGTGGTGTGCCTACTGCGTTTCTGATGCCCGTTATGGCGACTTATTTCAAATGCATTGCTATGCAGGCTTTGTAGATCTAGGCTGCTGTGCTTAGATTGTATAAAGAGTGCAGCCACCGGACTTTACCACTCGACTTGTAGTCTGCTTCTATACGTCAAAGTATATTCAATAAGTTGCAGAGAATTCCATTGCTGTTGCTCGACAGGTCATAGTTGCTTCTGAACAATGTTTGGTGAAGGAAACAAAAGGACATTTTGATTAGTCATTGAAACTGAGTTGCGTAACTACTATCAAAAGTGAACTTTAATGTGGGTTCTTAATATTCCGTAGTTAAGACTGTTGCAGAGAGCCTCAGCAAACAAAGGAAGATCAATAAGTTAATAATGGCCTGGGACGGCCTTGTGATGCAGAAAAAAAAGTACTATCATGGATGCACAATTAATAATAATAGAGGCCTAAGCACGTGGCGTAGTGCAGAAATACGACACAGAAATGTATGCACGCATAAATATTAAGATTAGAGGTGTATAGGACCTTGTGACTTATAAAGAAATATTTCAATTATGTAAGTACAATTTAACACTATTGAGGGGTAGGAAAGCCATTTGAAGGATAAAAGAATAGTATTATGCATATACAATTTACATTGGAGGCTTATGTTGTGACGTCTTCTCTTACCTTTGTTTCTGTCGTCTTTTGTCGTGTCTTGAAAGGTTTTGGTTTCGCTGAGTATGGGGTGTTTTCAACAGTCTGTGTGTCATTGCAGCAGAGGCAGGCAAAAGAGAGCATGCTCACGTCAGTGCCCGCATTATATGGGAACCACGGGGATTTACCAAACAAAGCCCAGGGCTGTCATTGGTAGAGTTTTCGCGGTCTATAAGAATGATGGCCCTGGGGGATATCACATTGGCTAATGTATTGGTTTCTAGGCTAAATGATAACAAGCATGCTTGGTGGTGGCATGTGGGTAGTGTGGGCGGGTGTGCACCGCGCATGTGCAAGTGTGAGTGTGTGCACCAACAATTAACAACAGAGAGAGATGGGGCGGTGTTATCATTTATGCAGAGGCAGGCCCAGAATTGGATCTACAATGAGTCAGCACTTCTAATCATTCTTCTTAGCTCGCTCTGAGCTGTGATGCTTTGACGTTACGCGTCGCATTAAAGCTTCGGTGTGATGTCATGTACAGCGTTCTGTACGCGAAAGGGGGCAATGTTTGTACTTGGTTTAAAACATTTATTTATGTATTTAATGTAGAAACTACGGGCAGACATTTGGGATAACTGTGATTTTTTTTAAATACTTTTAATAAACCTATATTAGTTTTAAAAAGAATTATACAAATCGTTTTTAACTTTTCCAGAAGGCCAAAAAAAGGTTAATGCTGCAACAGTAACCTGTAAAATTTGCTAAACAACTCTTTCAAGGGGTGATCCATGTAAAAAATACACCTTTGGCAAAGCGAATATGGTGTGACACGTGAAGAACTTGCACCCCAAGAGCTTTGCTCGAGCTGAAAGACGGAGGTTGCACGAGACCCCACCTGCTGCTACACCTAACACATCAACTTCGGCAGCATTTTCAGCAAGCAGTCCACACCCACATATTGATTCTGACTTTGCTAAAGTTAAATTTCTTTGCATTTATTGCGATAAACTTTTGTGTTATGGGGAACAGTCTATTGACCTGATAAAATGCAGGATAAAGGATCATTGTGTTCCTCGACATCAGTTGTTCTTTTATCATTCTTTTGTTCCGCTTGGAATTTATTGAGAAAACAGAAAAAAAATAACAAACACTGGACAAAGAATGAACTATATTTCTATGTTAGTGTGTAAAAGTTTGTCAGAATGAATGTGTAGTTGATAAATGAATGAATGAATATATTACTAATGTATGGAGAATGTGAAAGTGCAGAACTATGAGGAAGTGCTACAGCATGAATCTATAAGGTGTTTACCTATTGTATACTGTAGTATGTGCAAAGCAGTCAAATGTAACATATGTACATAAATGTGTTAGAAGTCTATGCTTCAATTTGCGCTGCTGGTGAAACTGCCTGGGTGAATTTGTATGTGTTAGGGGTGGATTTACAATCCCCTTGTGCCTCTTTCACACAGCTGTTGCATCACTTTTGTGACACAGTGGTGGCGCAAAAGATGTGCCATGGTGTGTGCTAATAACAATGTGACACATCTGGAGGGTGCATTACATTGTAAAGCTGTGTGCCAGACGAGGCTTTACTGTGCAGAAGGGGGTGCAGCAACGCCTCCTAAAAGTGACTGAGTGAAATGTACAACATTTAATTCAGTAACTTTTGAGCTTATGCTGCTTCCTAACCTTGCACATGCTTGAAGCAGGTGTAAGGATTGATACAGCTTTGTGAGCATAGGCTCCAGAGCATTGCTGGAGTTGTGTTATACTAGCAACCGAAGTCAAGCAATAATTAATCTAAAAATTACTTTGCAATTTAGTTTTGTTATTATTTTATATTAAGAATATGAAATATAATCTAAAATCTCCTCTCCCATGCAAAATCCGAATGGGAAACAGAGAAGTGGCAGGCCATCAAACAGGCACTAATAGCGAAAGATGCCCGAACTTTTTGGAACCTGGTTCATACTGGGAAACCAGAAGGTAAGGCAAAGATTGATCCCAACATCGCCGAGGAAGCCTGGTGTGCATTCTTTGGTGAACTTTACTCGAGCCCTGCTTCCCAGCTTAAAGTGTCACCGAGCATGTCTCTGAGTTTGGCCCCTGGTTCCCCTCCTCCCCCCTTTACCATGATGGAAGTTACACTTGCAGTTCAAGCGTTAAAATGTAACAAGGCCCCAGGGTTGGATAAGATCCCTGGTGATCTTTTCAGAGATGAGCCGAAGATCTGGGTCCCCTACCTGACCGTCATATTTAATGCTATTCTTGACGGACAAGAGGTTCCAAGTACCTGGCTGGGGGCCGGAATTATTCCGATTTATAAAAAGGGATCTCCGTTGGCCCATTCAAATTATAGACCAATTAGTCTTATTGACGTTACTCAAAAAATCTATGCCAAACTGCTTTTGCAACGCTTGCAACATTGGATTAGTGAGAATAACATCCTCTCCCACCTGCAAGCAGGGTTCCGTGCTAAAACATCTACCATCGACCAACTTCTACGGCTCCAGGTACTTTACTGGAAGCATGTGGTCCTGGAAGGGGGTAGCCTCTACCTGATATTTGTGGACCTTAAATCCGCATTTGATATGGTGGACAGGAACCAATTGTGGAGTATATTAACAACAATGGGAATTCCACCCTATTTATGTCACCAACTTAAAAGACTCCACGAAGGAACCTATGCAAAGGTACGTTATGGCAAATACGGCCAGCTGACAAGTGCTTTTCCTATTGAGAAGGGAGTTAGGTAGGGATGCGTACTTGCCCCTACCTTATTTTCCCTTTTTTAAAATGGTCTTGTCGATGACCTAATTAGTGTACATAACATTGACGCCCCTAATCTAGCTGGCGGTAAATTTCCTGCACTCATGTTTGCGGATGACACCCTGCTGCTCTCAAAAACATCTATGGGGATGCAGCGGGTGTTAGACCATGTCACCAAATTCTGTAGGAACAGGAATTTGGTGATCAATATAGATAAAACAAAGTATATGGTGTTCAATGCCAGTGCAACTAATTGTCCACGCCCGTCAATGGATGGACGAGCCCTAGAAAGGGTAAATAATTTCACTTACTTAGGTCTGACTTTAAATGATAAAATGAGCTGGGAAACCCAAATGACTAAGGCCAATTTAACCCTTTCTCAGTCTACGGGGGGATTCTTAAAGTGCAGAAATCCTGTGTCCATAAAGTAGTCAGTGTACCACTGGAAATATATAAGGTTCAAACCAGATCCTCCACCCTTTACGGGGCGGAACTCTGGGGCCATCGTCCAGCGAGTGAGATTGGCATAACAGAGAATAACTTTATTAGACAGCTGCTCTCCTTACCAAAAAACACTCCTTTAGTTCCTTTAAGGTTGGATATAAATTTGAGGCCCATTACAGAAGCAATAGCCTCACGCCCGCTCCTTTACTGGCGCAGATTGTGGAGCGTCCCGGAGCTTGAGTGCTATAGAGAAGAACTGAAGATTGTGATGGCTCGCCCGGGTGCAGGGAAGATAAAGTGGCTATCCTTTATAAGGGGGCAGGCGTCTAGGATCGGCATGGAGAATCTCTGGTCTAATCCGGAGGACGCATGCAAATCCATCTCGAAGAGAACCCTGGCTGAGTCTATAAAAAATTACAACCTAGAAGAGGTCCTTCGATCAGCCAGGCCTTCTAGTCTCACTGACAGCTTTCTGGATTTCAAGAATGTCTATACCTTTGAGAAGGAATTAGACATTATAGAACCTGTCCTAGCAAAAAAACTGTATTTACAGTTCAGATATGGTACACTACCCCTTCACTCTCACACTGATAAATGGATAATGGGTTTAGCTCGTCCTTGTCCAGGCTGTAATGATCCAAATGAATCCCTAATTCATGTGATCTTGTTTTTTCCTGCTTATTCTGTTAGCAGGAAAAAATGGATCAAACAGTTATGTCTGAACCTAGGAGTCAGGAACCATATAGCGTTTTTTAGAATTTTAAAAACTGATACTAATGCACTAATAGTTACTGCTATTGCTAAATTTTTGTTTTCAATGTGGTTAATTAGACGGAGATTGATTCGGTAGTAGCAAGCTACTTCAATGTAGGTAGACAGTTTGTCTCAGTAAAAACTAGGCCTCCACCGTGTTTTAAACTTTAATCCATGTATTTTATTGTCTTAGGGTTTTTATTGTTACTCTATAAACCACATGCTAACTGATTTTATTGCAAATATTTAAAATGAGATGTAACTGTGTATTAGTCTATTGTTGTAAATGTATTTTTCTATTTTTGATGTACTTTTATGGTTCATAAACAAACCGAAATAAAGTTAAATTGATGATGATGATAATCCAAAAAATTAAACACATATATATATTTATATTAAAAATATAAGAAATTAGGGTAAAAAGAAAGATATAATAATTAATACATTTATAACTTATCATTTACAAAAACTTTGAAATTCACTGAAAAAACCATAGGTTTCACAAACATTATAGTTAGGATTTAGAATTTAAAAAACCTTGCAAATTCATTGAAAAAAACATAGGTTTCACACGCGTTATAGTTAGGAATTAGCATTTAAAAAACTATACAAATTCATTGAAAAAACCCTAGTTTTCACACGTTATAGTTAGCTGAACATTTTTCTCATACAAAACCTTTGAAATTCCTCCGTTATAGTTAGCTCAGCTAACTATAACTTGCGCGCCCGCAATGCACTGATGATGACGTCACATATAAAATCCCTCATGACATGGTCAGTGACATCACTCATGACATCACTGATGACATCTCAAATGACATCACTGATGACATCACTGATGATATCATCCTTGTGAAAGAATGGCAGACCTCTTTTTGGTGTAATATAACCTTTGATACACACCTTCAGAAATTGAAAGTAATCTTTTTTTTAAATGGAGATAACAATACCACATACCAACAACCTATTCAGTAATTCCGCCATCTACATACCCATGCACTCATTCACCAACAGTTCTATATAGTCACGTATACATGTAGTCACTCATCATATGTACTCATATACTTATAAATACTGTTACAAACCGACACTCATCCATACAGTTACTCACAAACATCCATTTGTTTGCATATACAGCTATACACACACCACTACACTTACTTTTACATCTCTCAAACAATCAGTGATAGAAACACACTTATTTATACAGGAACTTTTTGAATCTGTCACTGTCACATATCCTTACTCATATACATCGATAGTCACACATGTATAAAACATATGTACTTACTCATAAAGACACTATTGAGGCATTCATTCACTCACTAGCACACCCTTACACACATTCATCCACCTGTGCAGTCCTGCACACATGCTGTCTTCAAAACACATACAAACAGTGAGTCAGTCATTCAGGCATCTGTGCCCTTAGTAATACCCGCCACCAAACCATACAGACACTCATTCTGGTACTCAAAAAAACAACTAATAACCCATGTAGACACTCGTGTAGCTACTCACCAACCCATGCAGCCACTTATACACAAAGTGGGACACTAATACAGATATTTACTTATTTAAACATTACTCGCTAATACATGTATTCACTAGGATACACTTAATAAGTCAGTTATACAATGAAATTTACAAAGAAAACATTCATTTAGACACTTATTTACTCATTTATTCTTCCATTGACCTTTAGATATACATATATAAAAATATTTATTTTTCAGAAAGACACACATTCAGTGGATGATGCCATCAGTGATGTCACTGACCATGTCATGAGTGATGTTATATGTGACGTCATCAGCAGTCATTTCGGGCGCGCAAGTTATTGTTAGATGAGCTTACTATAACGGAGGAATTTCAAAGGTTTTGTATGAGAGAAATGTTCAGCTAACAATAACTTCTGAAAACTAGGGTTTTTTCAATGAATTTGCATAGTTTTGTAAATGCCATTTCTTAACTATAACGTGTGTGAAACCTATGGTTTTTTCAATGAATATATATGTATATATATATAAATATTTTTTCAATGAATATATATGTATATATATATAAATATAAGTTACACTACATTGGCAGGAATCACCTTGGTGGTAGTCACTGTGAGTGCATGAAATTTCTGTCGCCCAATGGACATTTAAAAATGTGACTACCAGGATCACCTCCTTGGTGACAAAGAATTTCACTCCATCACCCTGGTGCCAGACATTAAATTAGGCTCTTAGTCTTTTTTAAGGAAGTCCTCTAGCGGGACAAGGGTGAAGGCCTAAAAAGTTGTCTTAAGCAAGATGGCAGATTGACAAGGGCCCACTGAAGCCACTGGATTTGGTAGAAAAGGGTTGAATCAGGAAAATTCTAATCTGACAGCTATCTAAGTCCTTTGGGCAATTACTTTTTACAATCATACCTGGTTACTTGTTTTACTTTTGGACTTAGCCTAACTGTTATGGATCTCTAGATCTTCCGGAGGAGCAAACCTGAAACTGTTTCCTTTAATGTGAGGTCCTACTAAATATCAGGAGATCTTGGAACTCATAAAAAACATTCAGATTTTTGGGAGCAGTTTCTCTCAGTCTTCTTGACACTCTGGGATCTCATGTATAGGCCGATAAACAACCCTGCAAGGCTACCAGCAAGATCTAGGCCATGTCCTGGGGTAGCTGGTCAGCTGATCACTCCAAAAAAAGCTTCTTGCAGTTTTGAATGTCCCAGTAGCCACATAGGAGGCCAGCCAATCAAACGTTGGAGTACACTACCTGATTTGAGGTACAAGTAAGATCAGGTACAGTGCTTTAGATCTCCACACAGGTTATAGACAGTCGGTCAAATCCTCTTCTGGTCTGCTAGAGGTCCAGAACGGGTTCTGAGAAGGGGGTGATGTGTTTCTTTTGTTCAATTTACTAGCCAATAGTTGGAGATGACTCTTTGACACTACATTACTAATGGGCAAAAATGTTGTCCAGGGCAAACCATCTCACTTTTACCATACACCCTCTTTGCCTCACTGTAAATTATCCTACAGTGCACTGTTTTCAGTGAAATCCATCATGGCAGTTTATGTCTGACCCTCAATAGAGGTTGTGGCACTCCAATGGGTATGCCTAAGGAAATGAGTAGTCCCCTCCCACACACCCACTCAAACCTGGTTCTGGGGCTAGCACCCCACTCCATTCGGACTAAGGCCAGGAGGATAAAGTATATTTTAGGATCAAAAGACCCTCTTTACCAGGCTTCCATTAAAACTAAACCATAAGTTTTCCCTGGTTCATTTAAAGGCAGTGGCATTTAACATATCTGCCCCCCCCCCCCAACTCCCTTCCTTGGATGTAGCTGTGCCAAGTACATCCACCACATCATCCTGCGAGGACCACGCCACTGTCTCAGCTGTGAGAACATTATTTCACATCTCATTAAAGCAGCAGGTACGCTACTACTTTGCTAATGCTAAACAGACTGCAGATACCACAGGCAGGGAAATTATATCTTTAAAAAGTGGCTTCTCCTGTTTATGTACAAAAACATTTAACCTCTCAATGTATGCGGATATTTATTAAACATGAACAGCAGTGGTTCAACCATCTCCGTGGCTAGTTCCAAACCAAACATACAGAATTAGCACAGTACTTTAGCTTTTTCTAAATGGACCCAGATGAACCACTAACAGTAAAAATAGCATATGGCCTGGATACCCGTCACCCCCTCCCAACACAATCCCCAAGAATGGGAAGACGGAAACAGTTCTTGAGCTTTTGGAAGGCGGGAGGGAGTTACCCTCCCGGCCGTATTTATTAAAATATGAAACAAAATGAAAACATTAAAATAACAGTTTCATATCATGTACAATTTCATTTATACATTACGATGTTTCTTGGCTAACCTTAACATATCTCTAATACAAAGGCTCTCCTAGCCGATTCTAAAACATCCTGTAAATGCATTTCTCAAAATTCAAATTGTACATCCTAACATTACGGGCCAACGGCAAGGTCGTAACCGGTGTCAGATCCCTAATACCAGAACTCCCCCCCTTACTTGTGAGGGGCGGGCGCACAGAGGACTGTACCTCTGTGCCAACTTCCAATTTCCCTTGTCTTAACGGGTGCCCCATATTTACTCGACGCCATCTTGGTGGTCGTCCGAGGACTCGTGTGAGGTGTCTAGAAGGTAGCGTAGACCCCCCTCCCACCCCACACTGCTTACCACATCCGCCGTCGCGGATGTCCTGGCCCCGGGAAATTCCAAGGAGGGGCCCGTAGCCCCTCCTCCCCAGGGAGGGGCCTTGACCGCCTTCCCTTTCGGCGGTCCCATCCTTAGAAAGGTACCGCCTCCCTGTGTGAGGGGCCAATGGCCGCCTCCCCCCGGGCGCTCCCATCCATAATGGGTGGCGCCCCACCTCTAGGGATCTTCCAACTACTGCTCACCGATCATGACCTTACCGCCGACCAAAAAATAAATACGACGTTGTTTAATCTAATGAGAAAAAATAAAACAGTTATACTAGGCATTTCAAGTATAAACCTCTACCTCTACAATACCCCTCTTTCAACACAGCGGCAATACTCGCCTGAGTTCATGCTAAAAGAGCAACCATTTATTGTACATCAACAGACCAAACTTTATTAGAAACAACCTGAAAAAGAGATAATATCCTCGTTAATCGACTTTATTGCAATACAAATCGCTGTCATCAGGGGCTGGTGGGTGGGTCAAAATTGGCTCTTGTTCCGTCACGGGCTCACGTGCAACGAAGAGGTGCAGCTTCCAAGCACAGGAACAAGAGGATGCTTCCTTGGATTGTTGCTCCTTTTATTCTTCTCTGGGAGGGCGTGGACCCTCCTCCGACTGCCTACAGGGCGTGGCCAACGGTGTAGGTGTCTAGGACAACCCCTCTTGGGCGGGAAAAGGCGCGCCCCGGCTACGCCGCTTCGGGCATACCAGCCGTGACATGCCTCCCGCCCAAAATGGTTTCCCGGGGGGATCGGGGCACCCGACCATACGTTCGGGGGGACCAAGTGGTCGCCCCTTTCTATATGGCCTGGATACCCGTCACCCCCTCCCAACACAATCCCCAAGAATGGGAAGACGGAAACAGTTCTTGAGCTTTTGGAAGGCGGGAGGGAGTTACCCTCCCGGCCGTATTTATTAAAATATGAAACAAAATGAAAACATTAAAATAACAGTTTCATATCATGTACAATTTCATTTATACATTACGATGTTTCTTGGCTAACCTTAACATATCTCTAATACAAAGGTTCTCCTAGCCGATTCTAAAACATCCTGTAAATGCATTTCTCAAAATTCAAATTGTACATCCTAATATTACGGGCCAACGGCAAGGTCGTAACCGGTGTCAGATCCCTAATACCAGAACTCCGCCCCTTACTTGTGAGGGACGGGCGCACAGAGGACTGTACCTCTGTGCCAACTTCCAATTTCCCTTGTCTAAACGGGGGCCCCATATTTACTCGACGCCATCTTGGTGGTCGTCCGAGGACTCGTGTGAGGTGTCTAGAAGGTAGCGTAGACCCCCCTCCCACCCCACACTGCTTACCACATCCGCCGTTGCGGATGTCCTGGCCCCGGGAAATTCCAAGGAGGGGCCCGTAGCCCCTCCTCCCCAGGGAGGGGCCTTGACCGCCTTCCCTTTCGGCGGTCCCATCCTTAGAAGGGTACCGCCTCCCTGTGTGAGGGGCCAATGGCCGCCTCCCCCCGGGCGCTCCCATCCATAATGGGTGGCGCCCCACCTCTAGGGATCTTCCAATTACTGCTCACCGATCATGACCTTACCGCCACAGGCCGGATAGTTGACCGGCTATCCGGACCCCCCACAAAGCTCCTACTAAAGGTCATGGTTACGTAAACTCTTTAACCAAGCTAAGAAGTCTCCTATGAGTAAGACATTTCCCTCCCGGGACAAATGGACCCCATCCGCCAAATACACATGGTCCCCCCGGATACATCCGTGTGGAATACACTGCACTTTACCTGTACGAAACAACCTACTCATTTTGTTATTAACCTTCTTTACTGACTGGTTCAAAGCTGACACAGAGAGGGCCCCCCGCCACACCTTCCGAGGAATCATGTGTGACCATGCAATCGTGCACCCCGGAACCTTTCTTGCCAACCAACTTACTGTGGACAAAATTAACTCGAGAAGCACTCGTCGACCAATGGTCACCAAATCATTGCCCCCAAGATGCACTATGATTACAGATGGCGGTGACCTCGTCCGCCCTAACAGTCCCTCAATAAAACTTTGAAACTGGTCAATACAGAGCCCGCCCCTTCCGTGGAAGGTCACCCTGTACCCGTATTCCCCAGCCACGTGAATCATGTCACCTGCTTTGAATACGTCTGCGGCGCGCCTCACGTATGAGTGGCCAACGACCCACACCACTCTTTCCTCAGCCGGTGATCTTTGACCGCTGGTCCCCAGGTGTCGGGTCAACTGCACAGTCCGCCCCGCAAAGCCTGCTCGCGAAACTGTAAACCAAACAGAAAACAAGAAGCGTGAGTGCATGACATTAGCTTCACAACATGTGCAACCGCACATACCTTTTATAACAGTTCAAGGACCGCCGCCCCAACCGTTTCACCTTTTCAACACTCAGACCCCTGGCTGTAGCCTCTGTAGCAGCCCCTATCCGGAAGGAATGGGTCCCAAAATCGCTAGTGTTCAAGCCCGCCGCTGCGATTGCCATTGTTAGCACCCGCTGAAACTGAAACCTAGTCAGTGGGGTGGCGTCGGTGTGCCTCAGCAAGCTTCCCCCCCATGATGCCGCCCTCTGCGCTAAATACTCCTCAACGCATTTTACCTGGCACATGGGAGATCCCGGAATCCGCTGGACTACCCCACTGTCCTTATCGCTCCCTGATCGATCTTGGACCTGGCTATTGAGACTACCATTGTCTCCCCCTTAATTTGAATGTGTTATCGACACAGACCTCCCCCGTATCCTGCTTGTTCCTCGCTACCAGTTCGCTTACCCGCATAGCCCCATGGAATGCTAATGCAAAAGCGGCCCGGAATAGCACCGTCTCTGATTGAGATGAACATGTCGCAGGGAGTACGGACAGTAACAGGGACAACCTTTCTAAACCTATCGGGTGCCTCTCATCCACTCTACGACCCTCAAGGCGTTGCCACCCACGCAGTGCCTTCTGTACGAGAAAGGACGATGTGGGGTCCTGGATGCCATGAGCCCGCGCCATGAAGGAAATGGCGGCCCGGTGCCTATTGGCCGTAGCCACTGATCTGCCTGCCTGATGTAATGATACCAGAAATTTCAGGACATACTCCTCCTGCCCCCAATGCTCCCCCCTAGCTGAACCCAAAAAAGACCAATAGGAACGGAACGCCCTTTCATATGCCTTCCGTGTCCTGGGTGCTAGACTCTCTCCCACGAGGTTTTGTAATCCGGGGCACCGAGAGACCAGAGAGCTTCGGGAAATGGTGCTGCCACCGAGTCCGCTGAGGGCAGAAAACCCCGGAAGGCCTGCATATGGGAACAAGAGAGTGCATCAGCTGCCTGGTTTAGTACCCCCGGCACGTGTCTTGCCCTAAAGTGGACGTTTAGTCTCATACATAGCAGGACAATTTCCTTCAGCAATCTCAAAATCCATTTGCAGCGTGCTGCCTGATTATTGATACAGTCATATTATCAGACCAGAACACCACAGAGCGATCACGAAACCCCTCTGGCCATGTTTTCAAGGCCACCAGAATGGGGAACAGCTCCAGAAACCCAATGTTACCTGTGAGCCCATCATCGTGCCACCACCCTGGCCAGGTTCGCGCCGACCATTGATTACCAAATATGGCGCCAAAACCTACACTCCCTGCCGAGTCGGTCCACAACCCCAGCTCTTCAGAGGAAACTGGCGGTTTGTTCCACACGACGCGACCGTTGAAATCTGCCAGAAATGCCAGCCATATGCGCATATCCTGGCGAACCTCTGCTGACAGTCTCGTGCGGTGGTGCCCTTCCTTGAGGCCAACCATGGCTTGTGCGATAGAGCGGGAAAAGGGGCGAGCCATCGGTATCACTCTAAGGGCAAAGTTAAGCTGACCCACAGCCTGTTGCAACTGATGGAGAGTTACTTTTCTCTCGCCGAGGCACATTTCGAGCGAGGCCTTAAATTTCATTACCTTCTCTTTGGGCAAGCAGAAGCACCCCTCTACAGAATCGAGCTCAATTCCCAGAAACTCAAGTGTAGTAGATGGCCCTACCGTCTTGCCTGATGCCAGTGGCACGCCAAATTCTTTCATAAGATTACAGAATTCCCTCAAAGCCTGTGCACATTCCGTGTCCCCGGCTGCCCCCAGAAACAGAAAATCATCAAGATAATGCATGACCAGTGTAAAGCCCGTGGCTCTGGTGAAAGCCCATTGTAAAAAAGTACTGAACTTCTCAAAATACGTACAAGAGATGGAGCAACCCATTGGCATACATTTATCCATGTAGTAGCGTCCTTGAAACA
Source organism: Lissotriton vulgaris (assembly GCF_964263255.1). Taxonomy (NCBI): domain Eukaryota; kingdom Metazoa; phylum Chordata; class Amphibia; order Caudata; family Salamandridae; genus Lissotriton; species Lissotriton vulgaris. The sequence goes on from NW_028248676.1 coordinate 41,891, forward strand.
TAAAACCTAGGAGACGCTGATCATCTGGGTGTACCGGGAGCCACCGGAACGCTGACTCGATATCTGATTTAGCCATCAGCGCTCCGGGCCCCAGGCGATTCAAAATGGCGACGGCCTCATCAAAGGATGCGTACCGCACCGAACAAACTCCCGGGTCAATCGCATCGTTCACCGAAAGACCCCTAGGAGCGGACAAGTTGTGGATTAACCTAAACTCACATGGGTCCTTCTTGGGGACCACTCCCAATGGTGAACAAACAAAGTCGACAACTGGTGGCGTGCCATATGGTCCCGCAACTCGACCCCGGGCCACTTCCTTCGCAATCTTTGCCTGTACCACCGCCGTATTTTGTTGAACCGATAGTTGGTTCTTACATTGTGCTTCCCCCCAAAAATCCCCTGCCGGGATGCGGAAACCATATGAGAAACCGTCTCGCAACACCCCGGCGGAGATATGATGTGGGTATTCGTTCAGCCAAGGGATCATTGCCATGATATCAACGGGAGTAGGTAATGGTGCCCCTCGGTCGATTTTAGACCTGTTTGGCGCCTCCTCTACCTCCCGTATCACCAGTCTTGGCTCTGCACGAACTCTCGGGGTGTGAGGACTGTCCGCACCCTGCACACTCATGCCTGAACTTGCATGTCCCCTGTGGCCTAGTGCACTTGCCTCTGTTAAAGCTCCAACAGACCCCTTTCCTACCTGAGTTCCCATTACTCTTTGCGTTCTGATCACTGCTTGTGCCCGCCCGATAGGGCGCCCCCAAAGAATGGCGGGAAGGCTCAGCCCCGCTCCCGCCCAAAGAAGGCGACTTCGCCGTGTTCGACCCCACCAGTTTCTGCCAGGAAATGGAGTCGAAACAATCCCACGTCAGGGATGGGTCGTGCTCCTTGGCCTTACGAAATGTGCTATCATAACCAAACCATTGATTGCCTCCATACGAATCATAGAATTCCATAATACGTGTCTGGTAAACAGCTAGTTCCAACAATACTTCGGGCCTACGTTCCCCCATAATTGCAGTGAACATTCCAAACGCCCTGGCCCAATTGGCGATCGTTTCATCTACTCTGAACCCCGCCATCTTTGCACGCCATACACTAGGATGCAACAACTCCTTCTGATTTGTCACATGCTCTATCTCATAGTGATCGGTCAACAAGGAAAACATGTTCACATATTTATCTGCCCAAATCCTTTCTTTCACATCCATCGGGATATGTTGAACCACTTTTTCCCTTCTTGAGGGTAACGATCCCTCCCCCGCCATTGGCAACGGCTGCTTACCCGAACAAGTAGCTGGGACTGTTGTCGCTGCCGTTCCAATGCTCGAAACTGGTTGTTCCACGGGAACCTGTGGGGAAACAAGAGGACAAGGTGCCTTCGCAGCATCTTTCGATTGCCGCAACTGCTTTATTATCGACCTGGCCTCTTCGGCCGTGGCCCCCTCATTATCCCTGCCCAACCATGCCGCCAACTGGGCAGCCAGCTCAGGAGGCATATCCCCTTCGTTCACAGGAGTGACCACTACAGGGATCGGTTGTCCCGCGTTCGGGACCGGAACTGGGGCCTCGACCGGACTGACCGGGCTCGCTGGAGGTGATTCGGGAACCGGAGCCTCCCCTCCTGTCGCCCCATTCCTGGCCCTTCTACCTCTCCCGGTAGGGACTACTCCCGGCAATGCTGGTCCGATAACTCTTTTCGGTCTACCCGCCCCATTCATTGCCGCCATCTGCTTCTTCATGTTCGCCATGTCCTTCACCAGCATACGAAGCATCTGTTCGGTCCCAACCTTCTTTCCGACCTTCTTGCCAGGCATCGTTCACGGATATTCGACTCGAGGTCCTGGATCAAAGCTTCGAAATCGCTGAAAGAAGAAACACAAAATTACAAGTTCTCAAAATTGGCTCTTGTTCCGTCACGGGCTCACGTGCAACGAAGAGGTGCAGCTTCCAAGCACAGGAACAAGAGGATGCTTCCTTGGATTGTTGCTCCTTTTATTCTTCTCTGGGAGGGCGTGGACCCTCCTCCGACTGCCTACAGGGCGTGGCCAACGGTGTAGGTGTCTAGGACAACCCCTCTTGGGCGGGAAAAGGCGCGCCCCGGCTACGCCGCTTCGGGCATACCAGCCGTGACACGCCTCCCGCCCAAAATGGTTTCCCGGGGAGATCGGGGCACCCGACCATACGTTCGGGGGGACCGAGTGGTCGCCCCTTTCCATTTGGAGACTAGTCATCGTTAAAACATGGAGGTATAATTAATTCTTTCATGTTCTATTTTTAAATACCCTTGTTGAATACAAAGCCTTCCTGATATTTAAAAGTAGGGGTTATTCTGTCAGAAACAATTGAACTCTCAAGTTTGCATGCATGTTTAAATGCTACATTCCTTAGACTAAAGATGAAGGCCTGAAGCCATATTTCTCTATTAGCTTAGTGAATGGCACAATAGGTGCTGCTCTCCACAGTTGAAATGTAACTTTATATATCATCTGCTTTTATTCTTTTATCATGTACTATGGCTTTACTGGAAAGGTAAATTTGCTAGTTGTGAATTACCCAATTTTTCACCATGTTTTTCTGGCAAGAGCACGTACCCTGGGGCATGGACTGCAGAAAACCAGTGTGCATAGCTTGAGAACCAGATTCATCAGCCCAAAAACATGGGGAGTGGCACATTCTGACAGCAACTGATTATTTCAAGGAAGCAGGATCTGTAGTCTAGCTCTGCAAAAACTTCCAAATGAAAGACATCACAATATTTCTTTTAAATCTCCAATTTAGGGCAATCTACTTGTTTCCTATATCCCAAGTAGGTTTCTGAGAGCTAGACAGTCTCAGTTAAAGCATACTGTTTTAAATTAGAAAAAAAGCACTGAAATTACGCTGTTATAGTTATCTCAATTAACTTGTGCTCGAAATAAATTATAACTAGCACTCCATACATGCAGGGTTGTCATGAATTATGTATTTTCCGAAGATGCAGTTATGTTATCAATGATGTTATAGGACATGACAAGAGTGATGTAATTTGGGAGGTGATTAGCAGTGCATGGCAAGAGTGTAATTTATAGTTACTTAGAGAACAAGTTATAGGTACATGCAAACAAACAACCACAAAGGGGCCCTGCACTCTGTCTGAAGAACAGAAAGCTCGGAGTGCTTTAGAAACATATGTTAAGCTCTCATGAGGTCATAGTTTTAATGACCCTGGAGACTTGCCTTGTTTTTTTTGCTGACGGGCTGATGCACTTCCTTCAGCCACTCACAACAATAGAATAAATGTTAGGTGGTGCCCCTGCCTCTTCTTGGGGCACCACCCACAAGAAAATGTCTTCACCTAAAATGCCCTAGGACAATATTGGTCACTTCTTGCTAGCATCTTGAGGTTTACTGATTATATGAAACATTTTAAAGGTGACATTGCAAATTCCATTTCAGATAAGACACAGTATATAAGGAATGCCACTTGACCACCTGTCGGGAGAGATCCTTTTCTCAGATTATCATGAGCAAGATACTGCAGGTCAGAAACGATTCAGTGAGCCAGGGATGCTTCCGCCCTATCATACTTTCTACTGAAAGCTGATTTACATCATGAACCCGGGAGGAGTTGATGCTGATGCTGAATGTATGTTTGCCCTTCAGAGGGAACCCAAACTCCCTGACTCCTGATAATTACAAAGTTTTGCTGTGAATAAGGGGCCTTATTTATGAAGGCCTTGCGCCGCCGGTGCGTCACTTTTTCCCATTTTAAAAGTGGCGCACCGGCGGCGCAAGGCCTTCATAAATAAGGCCCAAGGTATTTAGTGCACTCTTCCTGCCTAAGAAAATCTAACTGCAATTTATTCTACCTTCCATGCTCTCCTAGGGTAGTGCATAGAAGTAGGTTTTAGAGTGTTAGGTATTTAAAAAACATTTTAACCATGTTAGAAATGGTAATTTTTCTCATTGTTTACCACGTGCGTTAAATCTGCGTGTTTTAATCATATTCCATGTGGTTATTTTCGATGTGTTGAACAAGAGGGTTAACCTGTAGAAGTAAACATGCTTCTTAGTTAAAGTGTCTCTTTCTTAGTGCTTCTTGTGTGTGTATGATTGAAGAGAATGAAGCAGATTTGTTTCTGATTACCACTGTGTTCATGAGACCATTGGTAACTTAAAAGCATTGTTTGCACTTCAACTATGTATTGGATGGACAGGAAGTGTGGGGCTAGACATTCAGCATTGGTGAATTGAACTAAATTCAATTGCGTCACCCAGGGTGGGAAGGCAAACTTGTAGAGCTAAGCCAGAGACTAAATGTATGCAACATTAACACCTGAACGTACTGAGCATGGATGTTTTAGGAACCCTCGAGTAGTTTCTTTTTCATATATATACACATGTGAACCATTATTACGTCATTACGAAGACATCAGAAAATAGGGAGCACATATTACCATAGTTTTATCAAGTTTGACTGTTAAATGATTTTTACCCATTCTAGTTTTATAATTCTTTGATTACATTTCATTTGAATACGTTCATATGGGGCTCTACTCTGACAGGTGCCAATTACAGGAAAGCAGTTACTCGTCATCTCAAATATCGTGGTGTTCCTGATGAAGGGGGCAGTTACAAACTTCGGGGGAGATTTATGTTAACTGGCGCATCCCCAGGGATGCGCCAGTTAACATGCGCCACAGTGCGCCACAGCTCCGCCAGCCATGGTGCGCCGCATTTATAATGCGGCGCACCATGGTGCAAAAACGACACAGATGCGTCACGCATCTGTGCCGGAAATGTGTCCCATTGCTGGAGTTGCGTCGCAAGCGCGACGCAGCTCCAGCAAGGCTCGGGGTGCCCCATTTTAACAATGCTGCGTCAAGACCTACGCCTGCTTCAAGCAGGCGCAGGCTCTTGACGCAGCATCAGCTTAAAAGTGACTGGGTGAAATCTCATAGATTTCACTCAGCCACTTTTGCGAGGCGCACCTGCCCCGGAACGCCCACCCTGCCCCGGAACGCCCACAAGCGGCGCAGGGCTTTATAACGTGACGCATCTGCCTAGATGCGTCATGTTGTAAGTCGTTCGTAGGGATGCGCCACGTTTACGCCGCCTTGCGTGACGCAACAGCGGCGTAAACGTGGCGCAAGGGCCTCATAAATCTGCCCCATAGAATATTGACTATATGTATCCTTTAGGGATGGTGCCACCTGAAGAGGAATGTAACACTTTGGGAAGCATGTTTGCATGCATTTACACCAGCATGCTTAGTACACCTTCATTGGCATTCCTTCCTGTAGGTTCTGAAGCCACTAGAGAATGAGCAAGGAGTAGAACCAGCACTGGACTTTGGGATGAAGTTAATGGGGAACTTGTAAACAGTTTTCTATATTATTCTAAGAAACACTAATGTAGAGGTGTTGATTCTGGCCTCATGCTTGTGACTAGAAGCATTTGTATTCTTAAGTATGACCCCGAAATATCAAAAGTATACACCTCTGTGGGCTGACAGAGACAGGGTCGCATGCTGTTAAGCCTACTTTAATACCTAAAAGTGATGTTGTGGGTTCCATTACAGAGACATTTTCAGTGGGGATTAGGAAGAAATAGCAGAGATGGACTGGATCTCCTGCCTCTCAGGAATCTGTTAGGAGAGGTTATAATTTAAAAGACCACATAAAAATGTAAAACACCAGAAAGGTATCAGTATTCTGATATCCTCTCTCTTGTAATGCAGGGAAGATGGCTAGGAGAGTAAAAGCATTGCATCTTCATTACAGTGGTTTTGTAATGGATTCTTCCAGCCCCACCAGATCAGTAGTGGCATGGAGAAACACTGGAATATTAAGGGGGTATGAGTATTCGTCCGTTGCAGCTCCTCTCAACATCACTCAAAATAAAAACAGGAGAGTACTGTGGTGGCTGGTGTACCTTTCCTGCACTGTTAGAAGGCTGAAAAGTTGCTTTTGTTCAATATGGACACGAGAGTATCATGCCCATCATTTAACAGGCACATTCCTAAAAGTATGGTGGCAGGCTAAGAACCAACCTCTGCTGAAAAAAATAGTAGCACGGGGGCACATGAGCTCTCTGTGCAATTAATGGAAACGTTATGTACTGCTGGTTGGTACTAAATTAACATACAACAATTAACTTAGTGCTATACTGTGACACACTTGTTGACAATCACTGATGAGATATTTAAGCAGATTGATGTAGTCATCACTGACTGCAGGTTCAGTAGTGTGATGACTCATAGGATGAGCCACGTTAAGAGCCAAGTAAGCATTTAGGAATGTGGGAGGTAGGACTACAGGAGTACTGTTTCACATACTCTTACAGTCCTTTGTTAATCAGCCTCGAGAGTCCAACTCTCCATTAATAAAAGTACAAAGAAGGAGTAGACACGTTAACTAACAAGCCTGTTTACTTCAACAGGTGAACCCTCATGCTCATCACATCAAAAATAGGCACACAGAATATGACTAAAAACACACAGAACTAATGCACGTTGTAAACAACGAGAATAAAATGAACATTTCTAACATGGTTAAAAAGTTATTTAATTGTATATAAATTTGAGCCGAATATTCCAATTGTATTCTAATTTTTATGTTTTGGGGTCAATTCACAAAGACAGATAAGAGTACGCAAAATAGTTTCACCATTGGAATCTTTGAAGAACTGATATATTTCTTTGGAAATCGAACCCACCACCGCCTGCATTCATCCTATAGAATAAAATTGTAAAAGTGCAAATCAAGCTTGATTATTCTATTACATAATTTCATCACATTGAATAATTAACTCTCTTCTGAGGAAAACAATATCTGTGAATAACTATACAGAAACAGCGTTTTAAAATTAAGATTTATCTACATGCATTATACCATTCTCGACTAAAAGTGTTAGAAACTGTGCAAGTTTTATATATTTCCGAACTATTTGAGTACTACTTGTTTGCAAACAGTTTTTTTGTGTTTTTACCAGAATGCTTCTGGGAAATGATCGATTATTGTTTCTTTTATCCCCAAAAAAGGGCATGGTACAATGTAGTTAGATAACTTCTTTTAAGTTTAATACATTTCACAATCACATTACCAAAAATAGTTTTAAAAGTTTAAAGTGTTTTTGTCCCAGAGGAAAATCTAGCGGATACATTGAAAAAGTCGTATTATTTTGTACGTATCTAAAAAAATTACATCTATCCAAGGAAAATAAAACAATATCTGACATTGAACTTGAAAAGTATTTATTGTTTTTTCTTGGTGGCAAGATAGCGGTCGAGTGAGACCGCTGTGCGCACGGACCAGTGCTTAAGATGCAGAAATACAAATTATGCAGCCTACACTGATTGCACAGATGTGGAAGCTATCGCAATTTGCACAAAAAAAGCATCCTACTAGGCTCTAAGATCGATCTATATTTTTTACAGTCTGCGCTGTGGCTGTGGCAGTATAAAACAAACAAAGAAGCGGCGATGGTGGAGGAAAAGCCCGGCTTCGATGTGAAGGTGCCGATCAGAAATCAACTTTTGACTCAAGGCACTCTAATTGGCTTGGCGGTGATCCGCTATCTATGCCGCAACTGTGCTAAGGATCCTAAAGGGGCCATACAACCCAAAATCATAAAGAAAACATACCTCCTTGGGGATCCTGAGCGGGGATCCGGCAGAGACACCGAAGCAGGCCTCGACCGAACAGTCATGGCCCCAAATAATGCGGCCGCCGCCACTGCCAAAGCAAGGGCGGCGAGATTGGCCCAACGTGAAGGAGGGGAACCAGACAAACAGGACAGCGGAACCGCTGCAAATGCCATCTCTGGATCTAAGACCCCGAAGCAGGGAGCGGCTGCGTCTAGGAGGGGGAACTCGACCGGCCCATCCGTGGCTGACCTCCTCCGTAGAACACAGGCAAAACTCCTTCCGGGTCAAAGCGGGAAGAGTAAGCCGGCAGATTCATTCGGGTAAGTTCAAGCTGCGATGGCTGCTGGGGAACGTTCATCTGCTACCGAAGTCAGACACCGTGATGTTCCAGAACTTGTCAACCTTGAAACAGTAAGTCCTGATCCCACCACCGTGGAAATTTGAGGGGAATCAAATACTAGAATAATCGCTCAGAATGACATGGTGGAGAATATACCCCCCACTCTCTCCTAGGCTGGTGGTTACCAACAATAGTACTGTCCCAGTGTCCATGGGGGATATGGAGGTCAATGTGATGATTGAAGGGGAGAGTGCAAATCTGAATAGTATACCGATTATGTGCAATCAGGCAGGAGCTATGGGGGAACAAATGTGCCTAATGAATACCAGACAGTAAGGGGGGATGCAAAACCTAAGTCAACAGAATTTGTTAACGTAGGAATTGCCGATGCAGATCAAGATAAAGAAAAAAACCCGACTGATTTCTATTTATTTTCGGACTTACTCGAGTGGTCTGATGAGACACGCTCTATTTCAACTGACGGAAGTGAAAAAGGCGTAAATCAGGGGGCCCAAAAAACAGTCTTAAAGAGAAAAAAAAGGCCATCATGGCGCAGCTGATTTAGCTTGGGACTATACCCCTTCAACTCAGCTCACTGCTCCACCTGGTCTGATGAGCGCTTCACAACAGTCACAACAGTCGGAGTGCCCATTATACTCAAATCCAACTACTCCTTCAGGCCATAGCGGCACATCGGGAAGAGACATTTCAAGCTGGGCTTAAAGCCCAAGCAGCTCTTCGCAAGGTGCAAGGAGTGGTACACAAGTTGACGAAATTAGTTGGCACTTTTGGTGATCGAATGGTGGAATTGGAGTCTCGAATTGTCTCCAACGAGACAGATATTGGTGCAAATCATGAGCAGGTCGAATCACACAAGGCTGAATTATCGGATGTTAGGTGGAAGTTGGAGGACTACGAAAATTGCCTATGAAGAAATAACCTTTGTGAACTGGGCGTACCAGAGGCAACGGAGGGAAAGGATGCCAACTCCTTTGTGGTGCAATTATTTTGTGACTCTTTGCCCGAATTATCCACCTGTAACTGGGATTTAGAAATCCAACGTGCCCATCGCGTCCCTATCACCATAAGGCATCCTGCGAAACCTGGGGGGTATCCACGTGCTAATCTAGTCTATTTTGGTAATTTCCTTCTTAGACAAGTGTTCTCTGAGAAAGCTAGACCAGAAGCAAAGCGTGTTAGGGGTGCGATCTCTTATTTCATGCACCCCGATTTCTGCCACGCAACTATGGAAATGAGGTGGCGGCTCCGCCAGCTGATCAAACCCTTCCAAGATAAGAAGGCGCAGGCATACCTAAACAATCCTGCTCATCTAAAAGTAATAGGCGGGGGCCTAACGAAATTCTTTACGTCAGAAATCAAAGCACAGGAATATC